>NC_141554.1:68755000-68942500 GCF_021556685.1 Rattus norvegicus
CTACAACATCTACAAAACATGTTTGCACCTAAGACTCAGGGAACATTGTGGAAAAGAGCAGAAAGATAATAAGGGCTAAAGGATGCAGGAGTTTGTGTGAAATTGTGTATCCTAGTAACATCAGAAGCTATACCTGTAAAGTGTCACTAATATGCCTGCCTAAATGTGACTTGAACAAGGAAGATGCCAATTAAGACTCCAAATTACATCAGAAAAGATTACATGAAGTCTCAACCCTACATAAGTAACTCGTAAGAAACTGAGTAAAGTTAGGAGTGAGAAAGATGGTCCTCCCAGAGAAGAGCATACTAATTGGTTATCCAGGACCAAATGGTCTGCCTGGAAAATGTGCACACAGTAACATTATATGGACTCAAGGAGAAAGGGAAGGGAAAATGCTGTAAGTAAAAAAAATCTCAAACATGTAAATTATATTCGTTACTATAGTCAGTGCTGTTTCCTCTTTACTGAACATAAATCTAGGAGTGAGGAAAATAACTCATGGAAAATAAAATATACAAACAATGGGGAAAGGTAAAGAAACTACACATACATACCCAAACACACACAAAACACAACAAATTAAGGTGAGATGGCATTCTATTATGATATCCTCACAAACTGTCAACATATCAATGTCAGAAAGCAAAGTTAATAAAATGACCAAATGTTCAGGAAAATATTTCAGAGTTCTGGTTTTAAAGACTGCACATTGTGCAAAGGACTCACGGAAGCAGGTGATTAAGAGAAGTAATTCAGGACCTAGAAAAGAAAGTTACTAAAGTATACCAAATGCTTAGTTACTTGAGGGAAAATAATTTAAAGCAGACATCAGTTGTGACAGCATGCACAAGATTTGTGTAATCCCCAGCTGGTGAAAACTTCAGTGTAGAATAGGAAAGGTGGACATGTGATCTTACCACTAACTGAGGAGCTACTAACATTTGATGACTGCCTGAGAGGGAAAGTCGTGATTTTTTTTAAATGGTGTTGACTACTGCTGGCTCACCACATACTAGATCAGACCTCTCAATTCCAAGACTAGCTGTGCAACACCAACTCAACTTGATGGTTAGAAGGAAAAAGGTAATCTTGAAGTTCGTTGGGTAGGGATGGACTGTTTGAGAAGGTAATAAAGGAAGGAATTGTGGGAATGGATGTGTTAAGATACATTGGGTGAAATTCTCAAAAACTTAATAAAATATTTTAAAAGTGTAAAACATTGATAAAATTACAGCAAAGAAAAATATACTCTAGAAAAAAATCATGGTGAAATTCTGAAAATGAAAAAAACAATTAAAAACAACCACAGAAAGACAAGACCAGAAAGAAAAATGAATATTAAAGATGGAGAACACGCTCAAGGCAACAATATTCACATGCTTTTAATTAATGAATATGAGACTGAAACCCTGCATGCTGAGTGACTTGTGAATCCCACACATAGTACCACCTCACTTCCCACTACCTCAAGGACTTGTGAACCAAGCCATTCAGGAATTCTACCAGTAGCACATCATTCCACCTTCTCTGACTTTATGCCATCAGAGAATCTGTGACTCAGCACCTGGCACGCCACGAAGAACCCCTTTCTTTCCCCTACCCATTGATTAACACTGTAAACTGAAGACTGCTGAGCGTCTCTGCACCTCACTGATAAATCACCATCTCCTCCCCACACCTCTCTCTCTCACACACTCCAACCTCAACTTCTCAGCAACTGCAGTGAGAATCTGCTAGATCAGGAAGGGGTTTTGATGGTCAGAAGCTACACCTATCTCTGTCTGAGCTAAGACCACTACTAATACTGAATTACACATCATCACTGAGTGGTCCAAAGACCAAATCTCAAGTACTACCCAGCTGATTCAAAATCTACCAATTTGGCATAACAGTAACTAAAAATCCAAATTCTCACTCAACAAAATGTAAGACAGATATTCATAACAAAATACATAGCCAGTGATTTAATTCAAGGTGGTCAGATCCAACTGCACATACACAACATATGAAAAAAAGACAATATGCCTTCTTGAAAAGTTACTATTACTGTAGTAATATTCTCCCAAAAAAAGTAACTTATATGACATACTAGACAATAGATTCAAAATAGCAGTTATAAATATGCTCAAGAAATTCAAAGTGGATATGAACAAATACTGGAATGAAGGCCAAGAGAATACAAACAGTTGAAATTTATTCAACTGTTTTATTAAAGATAGACAATTCAGGACATACAAGTAGAATTTGTAAAGAGATGGAAATTCTACATAAAACACAAACAGGATTAAAAATTTAAATGAAAACATCAGAAAATCAAATAAAAAGATGAGTGAAAATGTCACCAATAGAATGGAGCAAATAGAAGATGGACTATCAGGGCTGGAAAATAAGGTAGAGGAATTGTATCACTCAGTCAAATAAAATGATTAACCTAAAAGAAAAACATGACTGGATCATGCAAGAACTCTAAGACAACACAAACACCACATTGATGAAACATAGATATATAAGAAGAAATCCAGATGAAAGGCACAGAAAATATTTTCAACAAAATCTTAGAATATGTCCCAAATATATAGAGATGCTCTTCCAAGTGCAAAAAGCATAAATGATACTAAAAAGATAAACATAAAAGAAATTTCACACTTTCTATAATAGACAATATACTAAATGTTCAGAAAAAAGAAACATTATCGTAGCTGCAAGAGAGAAAGAAGGAGAATGGAGAGATGGCTCAGTGGTTAAGAGCACTGACTGCTCTTCCAGAGGTCCTGAATTCAATTCCCAGCAACCACATGTGGCTCACAACCACCTGTAATAGGATCCCATGCCCTCTTCTGGTGTGTCTGAAAATAGTGACAGGGACAGCAACAGAGTACTCACATAAAATAAATAAATCTTAAGACACACACACACACACACACACACACACACACACACACACACAGAGAGAGAGAGAGAGAGAGAGAGAGAGAGAGAACTCACATAAAAACATGCCTATCAGAGTAACAATTAAATTCAATGGAGAATTCCAAGCCCATGAGATCTTCTCTTAGGTCTTAGTTATTTGTTGCTGGAATAAAGTGCCATGACCAAAAGCAGCTTGGGGGGGGGGGGGAAGGGTCTATTTCAAGTTGAAACTTTAAGGTTCACTCAATCACTGAGAGAATTCAGAATAGGAACCTGAGACAGAGGCTACAGAAGAATGCTGCTGGCTAGATTGATCCTCTTAGCTTGCTTGATTTTCTTTTTTATGCATCCCAAGACCATCTTCCAGGGAATGATATTACCCAAATGGTCTGGACCATTAATCAAGAAAATTCCCTATACTGTTGCCAACAAGCAGTCTGGATGGAGGCATTTGTTCAACTGAAGTTTCTTTTCCCAGATAACTCTAGTGATGTCAAGTTGACAAAATAACAGAAGGATAATTGATCCTTTATGAGCTTGACACATAGACCCAACACTTTTTAATTGTAAATGTTCTTGTTCAATTCCAATACCTCATATTAACATTAGCACCACAATATAAAATACAAGTAATATTAGAAGTACTGTAGCTTTTAAATTTTGAAATACATTGAAAGATAACTCTTCAAAATATTCTCTCAATTGCGGATGCTTGTAAGATAATAAGTCATATGCTTTCTTATTCTAAGGCGGAAGAGACAGAGCAGAGTGGCCAATTTCAGATGGACTCATTGTAGAATACTAACAAGTTTTAAATGGGAAATAAAACAGATACTTCATTAGGCTCCCGTGCTCAGTCTGATGGTTGACTTCGAGCATCCTCATCTGTATTTGTCAGGCTCGGGCAGAGCCTCTCAGGAGACAGCTATATCAGGCTCCTGTGAGCAAGTACTTCTTAGCATCAGCAATAGTGACTGGGTTTGGTGGCTGCATATGTGATGGATCCCCAGGTGGGGCAGTCTCTGGATGACCTTTCCTTCAGTCTCTGCTTCACACTTTGCCCCTGCATTTCCTTTAGACAGGAGCAATTCTGGGTTAATATTTTTGAGATAGGTGGGTGGCTCCATCCCCCAAATGGAGGCCATGCCTATCCAGTAGATATGGTCTCTACAGGTTCTATCTCCACTTTGTTGGGTATGTTGGATAATGCCATCCCTGTTGGATCCTGGGAACCTCTTGGCATCTGAGACTTTCTAGTGGCTACCCGGAAGGAGCTGAAGGGGTTTGCAACCTCATAGGAAGAACAACAGTAACAACCAACCAGACCCCCAGAGCTCCCAGGGACTAAACCACCAACCAAAGAGTACACATGGAGGGACCCATGGCTCCAGATACATATGTAGCAGAGGATGGCCTTATGTGGCTTCAGTAGGAAGGGAGGCCCTTGGTCCTGCGGGGGCTCGAAGACCCAGTGTAGGGGAATGCTAGGGTGCTGGGGTGGGAGTGGGGGGGGAGCACCCTCATAAAGATGGGGAATGGGGAGGGAGTAGGGGAGTTGTGGAGTGGAAACTGGGAAGGGGGATAACGTTTGAAATGTAAATAAAATAACCAATAAAAAAAGCAAAAACTGGTACTTCTCAATTTATTCTGGATTTAAGAAATGTCAAAAAATCAATCCACTATAATTAAGTTGACTTCATCTCAGTGAAGTCAGTTGACTTCATCTTCATTCAGGTATGGTTCCACATGCATACATTAGTAAATATTATCTACTACATAAACAGACTCAAAGACAAAAACCACTTTATAATCTCATTAGATGAAGAAAAAAACATAAACAAATTCCAACATCCTTTCATGATAAAAGCTCTAGTTAACCAGAAATGAACCCACACACCTATGGGGCACTTGATTTTTGACAAAGGAGCCAAAACCATCCAATGGAAAAAAGATAGCATTTTCAGCAAATGGTGCTGGTTCAACTGGAGGTCAACATGTAGAAGAATGCAAATCGATCCATGCTTATCACCCTGTACAAAGCTTAAGTCCAAGTGGATCAAGGACCTCCACATCAAACCAGATACACTCAAACTAATGGGAGAAAAACTAGGGCAGCATCTGGAACACATGGGCACTGGAAAAAATTTCCTAAAAAAAAACACCAATGGCTTATGCTCTAAGATCAAGAATCGACAAATGGGATCTCATAAAACTGCAAAGCTTCTGTAAGGCAAAGGACACTGTGGTTAGGACAAAACGGCAACCAACAGATTGGAAAACGATCTTTACCAATCCTACAACAGATAGAGGCCTTATATCCAAAATATACAAAGAACTCAAGAAGTTAGACCGCAGGGAGACAAATAACCCTATTAAAAATGGGGTTCAGAGCTAAACAAAGAATTCACAGCTGAGGAATGCCAAATGGTTGAGAAACACCTAAAGAAATGTTCAACATCTTTAGTCATAAGGGAAATGCAAATCAAAACAACCCTGAGATTTCACCTCACACCAGTGAGAATGGCAAGATCAAAAACTCAGGTGATAGCAAATGCTGGTGAGGATGTGGAGAAAGGGGAACACTCCTCCATTGTTGGTGGGATTGCAGACTGGTACAACCATTCTGGAAATCAGTCTGGAGGTTCCTCAGAAAATTGGACATTGAACTGCCTGAGGATCCAGCTATACCTCTCTTGGGCATATACCCAAAAGATGCCCCAACATATAAAAAAGACGCATGCTCCACTATGTTCATCGCAGCCTTATTTATAATAGCCAGAAGCTGGAAAGAACCCAGATGCCCTTCAACAGAGGAATGGATACACAAAATGTGGTACATCTACACAATGGAATATTACTCAGCTATCAAAAACAATGACTTTATGAAATTCGTAGGCAAATGGTTGGAACTGGAAAATATCATCCTGAATGAGGTAACCCAATCACAGAAAAACACACATGGTATGCACTCATTGATAAGTGGCTATTAGCCTAAATGCTTGAATTACCCTAGATGCATAGAACACATGAAAGAAACTCAAGACGTTTGATCAAAATGTGAATGCTTCACTCCTTCTTTAAAAGGGGAACAAGAATACCCTTGGCAGGGAATAGAGAGGCGAAGATTAAAACAGAGACAGAAGGAACACCCATTCAGAGCCTGCCCCACATGTGGCCCATACATATACAGCCACCCAATTAGACAAGATGCATGAAGCAAAGAAGTGCAGGCAGACAGGAGCCGGATGTAGATCTCTCCTGAGAGACACAGCCAGAATACAGCAAATACAGAGGTGAATGCCAGCAGCAAACCACTGAACTGAGAACAGGACCCCCATTGAAGGAATCAGAAAAAGAACTGGAAAGCTTGAAGGGGCTCGAGACCCCCTATGAACAACAATGCCAAGCAACCAGAGCTTCCAGCGACTAAGCCACTACCTAAAGACTATACATGGACTGACCCTGGACTCTGACCTCATAGGTAGCATTGAATGTCCTAGTAAGAGCACCAGTGGAAGGGGAAGCCCTGGGTCCTGCTAAGACTGAACCCCCAGTAAACGTGATTGTTGGGGGGAGGGCGGCAATGGGGGGAGGATGGGGAGGGGAACACCCATAAAGAAGAGGAGGGGGAGGGGTTAGGGGGATGTTGGCCCGTAAACCAGGAAAGGGAATAACACTTGAAATGTAAATAAGAAATACTCAAGTTAATTAAAAATAAAAAAGCTCTAGTTAATCAAGGGATACAGAGGATATATGTCAACATACAAAAAGCAATACACAACAGTCCTGCAGCCAGCATCATGCCAAATGGATACATTCCAGAAATATTTCCACTAAAATTAGGAACAAGAAAATGATTTTCACTCTCTCCACTCATATTCAATATAGTACTTGAAGGCTTCACTGGAGTAATAAGACAGGTGAACAAGGTAATGTTGATATAAATTAAATACAAAGAAATAAAAGTATACTTGTTTGCATAATGTATTATTATTCCATACAATAAATACCTGAAAAACCTCACCAAAAATTCCTACCAACGTTCAAAAAAATCACAGGCTACAAAACTAATACACAGAAATGAGTAGCTTTCTTATGTGCCAATGGCACACATATCAAGAAAAAAACAAAAAAATAAAGAGACGTATCCAAGAAAATTAAAGACATATACAATAAAAATATTTAAATGCTGCAAAAACTTAAAACAGAAAATTGAAAGCCTTCCTCTGTTCATGGATTGTTTTTATATTGTGAAAATGGCCATTCTTCCAAAACCAGTCTACTGATTCAATACAATATTGATCAAAATTGCAATCTAATTCTTCATATAAATTGAAAAATATTAAAATTCTTATAAAAATACAAAAGACCCATAATAACTAAAGTCTGTTGAACAATAAAAACATTGCAGGAGCTATCACCATATATGATTTCAAGTTATACTATAGAGATATAGTAACAAAACATTATACTGTATAATAAGACAATAAAGACAACAGAATATAATATGCATGTATAATATATGAATATAATAAGCAGATATTGATCAATGGAGCAGAATGGAAAACTCAGATATAAACTGGTGATTTTACACCTGCCTTATATTTTACAAATATGCCAAAAATATAAGTAGGAGAAAAGACAGCTATGTACAAATGAATGAAGCTAAGTCCTTATCTCTTATCCCACACAATACTCAACTAGTAATGGATCAGAGAGCTTCAATAAATACCCAATACTATGAATCTGCTTGAAGAGAAACTACAGAATAGGTTTCAACTCAGAAACAGAAGAACTTTCTGAAGTGGACTGCAGTAGCACAAGCTTCAGTACTAATATTTGACAAATGGGAGATGATGAAACTAAAAAGCTGCAGTATAGTAAAAGGACACCATCAATCAAGTGAAGAGGCAGCATACAGAATGGGACAAAAGTCTTTATTGGTAACAATAGTTTCTAAAATTTATAAAGAGCTCAAAAAACTAAACACCAAGAAAACAAAGGACCCAATTAAATGTGAGCTATGGAACTGAACTAAGAGTTCTCACAAGGAGAAATACAAATGACTAAGAAATATTTTTAAATTTTCAACATGCCTAGTGATCAAAGAAATACAAATTAAAATCATTCCATAATTTCTTATTACCACAATGAGAGTAGCTAAGATTAAAAAATTAGATGAAAACAAATGTAAATGTAGGAACAGATCTCCTTCCTCGCTGATGTTAGAAGTGCAAACTGGTACAAACACTATAGAAATCTTTCTGGAGGGTCCCCCAAAAGCTAGATATAGATTTTCTATATGACCCAGCTATACCACTCATGTAAACATACCCCAAAGACTACATTCTCCTATAAAGATATTTGTTTATTTGTGTTCACTGATACTGTATTCACAATTACCAAGTAATGAAATCAATCTGGATGTAACAGCTGACAAATGGATAGTGAATATGTGCTGCATGTATGCAATTAAATTTTATTCAGTTATAAAGAAAAATGAAACTTGCAGTTAAATGTGGCTAGAAATAGTTTTCATTATCTCTCATCAGAGAAACGTCTCTTTTTTTCCCTATAGGTGGTAATAGACATAGAGGCTCACCATTGGACAAAGGGGGACTATGGAGTGCTTATCCTTTTCATGAAGGCTTTTTTTGGTTTTTACATATTTGCATTATTTATGAAATTATATTTTCTTTGGGACATGGGAATCAATGTTTTTGCATTTTTTGAATTTTTTTGCATTTTCATTTACGTCTTAAATGTTATCCCATTTTCCAGTTTCCCCTCCAGAAACCCACTAGCCCACCCCCCTACTTCTATGAGGATGCTCCCTCACCCACCCACCAATCCACTCCCTCCCATTTTCCCACCCTGACATTACCCTACACTGGTGCATCGTGCCTTGACAGGAAGAAGGGTTTCTCCTCCCACTGATGCCCAACAAGGCCATTCTCTACTACATATATGAATGGAGTCATAGGTCCATCCCTGTGTTGTTTTGGGATGGTGGTTTAGTCTCTGGGATCTCTGGGGAGTGTGTCTGGTTGGTTGGTATTGTGTTCTTCTTATGGGGTTGCAGACCCCCTCAGCTCCTTCAATGCTTTCTCTAACTCCTCCTTTGGGGTCCCTGTTCTCAGTTCAACGGTTGGCTGCAAGCATCCACCTCTGCATTTGTCATGCTCTGGCAGAGCCTCTCAGGACACATCCATATCAGGTTCCTGTCAGTAAGCACTTCTTGGCATCAGCAATAGTGTCTGGGTTTGGTGGTTGTGTATGGGATGGATTCCCATGTGGGGCAGTCTCCAGATGGCCTTTCAGTCTCTGCTCCACACTTTGTCTCTACATCTTCTCCTGTGAGTATTTTTGTTCCCCCTTCTAAGAAGGACTGAAGCATCCACACTTTGGTCTTCCTTCTTCATGAGTGCTTGTCCTTAAATGTTCTATCTATTGCACACTGTCTCCTTTTTGTCATAGAAATACTGAAGAAAACTCAAGATGAGGTAAATATGAACTTGTGAAAATACAAGAATCCAATTAAAAACAAATAGTGGAAAGACTTACAATTATGGATGAGTCAGAAAATAAAACACCAGGATGGCAGATGATTAAGTAGATCAATTAGAACACTCAATCAAAAATGTGAAAAGGACCCACAGGAGTTTAGTTTGGAGGAACTTTGGGACACCATGAAAAGACTAAATATATGACTCATGGGCAGAGAAGGAGGAGACTCTACAACAAGATTGGTATAGACAAGATTTTCAAAAAGATTATTTTTAAAATCTCCAAATTAAGGAAAATATAGCTATATAAATAGAAGATGCATACAAACTACCAAATAAGAAGAAAATATGAATTCCCTGCATCATATTATAGTTAAAATACTAACTAGACAGACCAAATAGAGTTTTAAAATCTGAATGAGAAAAACTACAAGTCACATATCAAGGAAAACCCACTTAAAAATAGCTGATTTCTCAATGGAAACTTTAAGTGCCGGAAGCGCCTTGAGCAGTGTACCCCAATCCAGAAAAGACACAGATGCCAACCAAACTGCTTTACCCAACAAACTATCTGCCATAGGTGAAGAAGAAAATCAAAACTTCCCATGATATAAAGCAGACAAAATAATTAATGTTACCAAACCAAGCCGACAGAAACTACTGGAAGCAACAGTTTGGACTCGAAGAAACAAGTGTGCACAAGAGAACACCAACAAAAAAGAAAGCAATAAACACATGCCTCTCAATAACAATTTTCAGTATCAATATCCTCAACTACCCAATGGAAAGACACAGTGTAACAGTGTAGCTGGATGGATTGAGAAACAAAATCATATTGTGTACAATAAATTCATCTTACCTTCAGGGATGCATGTCTCATTATAGTGAAAGAACAGAGGGAAAAGGCATTTCAAGCAAATGTGACTAGAGAACTAGCAGATATCACCATCATAATGTCTGGAACAAATAGCCTTCAAATGAAAATTAATTAAAAGTGGTAATGAAAGACATCCCATTGTGATGAAGAGAAAAATACCAAGAATCCCAAGCATATGTGCACCAAACTCTGGCACATCCAATTTCATAAAAAATAATTTAGTACTGAACTTCAAGACACAGATTAATACCAACCTAATAATAGAAAAAAATTTCAGTACTCCATTTTCACCAATACACAAGTCATGTAAACAAAAAAATGAAGAAATATCATAATTAAGTTACACTGAATGGCTATAAAAATATTTATAGAATAATTCACACAACCTCCAATTTAAGTGTCTCTAAAGATATACCACATATTGTGGCCTAAAACAAAACAACTTTGAACAAAATAAATTGAAATAACTTCGTGTATTTTATCAGACCATGCTATAAAACTCAAAGTAACCACCAAAAGATACAATACAACTTCCTGAACACTAAACAACACACTACTAAATGTTGAATGTTGAATTTGTTAAAAAATTTTTTTAATTCTAGGAATAAATGAAACTAAAAGCACAAAGCAACAAAATGCCTGAGATACACTGAGAACACTCTAAAGAAGGATATCCAGACTCCTGAGCACCTACATTAAAAAAGTCAGAGAGATGCAGCTTAACATTTTGAAAAGAAAATTAAACAAAATTTAGAAAACATAAAGAAATAGTGAAAATCAGACGTGATGGTTTGAATGAGAATAGTCCCCATTATCTATTAGCTCGCATATCTGCATATCTGAATGTTCGATCCATAGTCGGTGGAACCCAGGGCACTCCACCTCCCCCCCCAACATGTAAAACAAATGCTCAGCTACATTCCAGTGCCATTCCTGCATACCTGTTCCATGCTTCTCACCATGATAGTCATAGGCTTTTTCTACCCTTTGGAACCATGAACTCCAAATTAATTATTTTCTTTTACAAATTAGCTTGGCAACAGTATTTTGTCATAAAATAGAAAAGTAACAAGATATCAGAACATAAAGATGCTAAATAGAAGCAAAGAAAACAATAAGAAAAAAATCAACAACATGAAAGCTGGTTCTTTAAAATGATAAAATTGGCAGACCCTTTGTCTAATTACCCTAAAAAATAAGAGATCCAAATTAACAGAACCAGGGATGAGTAGGAAAAGAGAAACCAGAGAAACTGAGACTATTATGAGGGAATACTTTAAAATCCTATACTTCATTATGTCATTTAACCTAAAAAAATGGATAAATTTTTAGATTGATCTACACCACCAATGTTAAAACAAGAAGTGATAAGCAACTTAAACAGACCCATAATGGATAAAGAGATCAAAACCATAACAAAAATCATTACTTCTAAAAAGCCCATACCCATCCAGACTCACAGCAGAATTCTACCAAATTTTCTTTTTTTTTTAAAGATTTATTTATTTATATGAGCACACTGTAGCTGTCTTCAGACACACCAGAAGAGGGTATCGGATCCCATTACAGATGGTTGGGAGCCACCGTGTGGTTGCTGGGATTTGAACTCAGGACCTCTGGAAGAGCAGTCAGTGCTCTTAACCACTGAGCCATCTCTCCAGCCCCCTACCAGACTTTCAAAAAAGAACTATAAGCAATAGTTCTTAAATTATTTTTTAAATTATATAAAAAGAAGGAGCACTTCCAAATTCCTTCTACAAAATTGGTCTTACTTTAATACCCAAATTAGGTAGAGACAAAACAAGAAGGAAAACTACATGGCAATATCCATGATGAATCTAGATGCAAAAATTCTTAGTAAAGTAGTATAAAACCAAATACAGGCATATATCAAAAATATCATTCATACTACAATGAAGTTGGCTTTAACCCTGATATGCAGTAATGTTTCAACATGGATAAGTAGATAAATGTAATAAATCACATAAATGGACTTACACACAAAATTCACATAATCATATAAATAGATGTGGAAAAGGCTTTTGACCAAATCTAAATGATGTCATGATTCAGATCCTAGAGATAATAAGAGGGAAAGGAACATATCTTAACATAATAAAGGCTATATATGACAAAGCCACAGCTAGGAATGAGACGGAATTTTTCCCTCTCTCCACTCCTTTTTAATACAATGTTTGAAGCACTAGCTAAGTAATACACCGAAAGAAGGGACACAAATAGAAAAAGAACAAATCAAATTATCCCTATTTGCAGATGATATGATATTATATATAAGAGATGCCCAAAATTCCAGCACAAAACTTCTAGCAATAACCAATACTCTCAGATAAGTGACAGGTTACCAAAATCAGTAGTGTTTCTACAACATGATTTTTAAAAGTGAGGAAAGACCCCTACGATGAAAACTTTAAATTTCTGAAAAAGAGATTGAGGAAGGCACTAGAAAATGGAAAAATCTCTGTATTATTAAGGGTCTGCAGCCTCATAAGAACAACAATACCAACCAACCAGAGCTCCCAGGGACTAAACAGTCATCCATAGAGTACACATGGACAGACCCATGGTTCCAGCTGCATATGTAGCAGAGGATGGCCTTGTTGGGCATCAATAGTAGGAAAAGCCCTTGGTTCTGCTAAGGCTGGATGCCCCAGTGTAGGGGAATATCAGGGAGGGGAGGCAGAAAGGAGTGGGTGGATGGGTAGGGGAACACCCTCATAGAAGAAGGGGGAGGGGGTGGGATAGGGGGTTTATGGATAGGAAACTGGGAAAGGAGATAACATTTGAAATGTAAATAAATTTAAAAATCCAAGAAAATAAAAGAAAAAAAGGAGGGTTCTCTAAATGAACAAAACTGATATAAAGTATATATCTATATATAAATGGTTTCAGGATGTGGTCAGAGTAAAATGGCTGTCTGACAACAGAAAGATTAAGAATCAGGTAATTGTCCTGTTGACAAAATTTAATGTCTCAGCAAGTCCAAATCTCTCACTGGACTCCTGGAGGATTCCTAAAGGGCTACTGTTAGCTTACATTCCTAGAATCCTTAACAAGATGGAGTATTTGGATAGTTAAGCTGCTAATGAGAACGAGGGCAAGCAGACAAAACAATGCAGTTTCCTTTTTCCATGTCTTTTTTTATGTTGACTGCCAGCAGAAGCTGTGGCCCAGATCTAGGGTAAATCTTCCTGATTCAAATAACACGATTAAGAAAAATCCCTATGGAAGCACAGAAGTTTGGGTTTTAGTAGTCAAGTTACCAATGATCAGCCATCATAACCTACCATGCGTATGGGTTGGTAGAATTAGTATTGTGTAGATGACCATTCTGGAAAAAGCTATTTACAGTACTGCTCTAATACCAAAATCAGGTATGTGATGCAATCCCAATAAAAATGCAAATGGCATTCTTCATTAAAATAGAAAAAACAAGGCCATGAAATTTAAATAGAAGCATAAAAGACATTGGTAACCAAAACAATCCTTCCCCCCAAACAGAAACACTGAGTATCTCAAAAAACAAACGACAACAAAAATGTTGGGGGGATTACCCTATGATTACCCTATCAGATTTCAAACTGTATTTCAGAGCAATAGCAATTTAAAGAATAAGATCCAACTGAAGAGGGATCACACAGAATGGGAGGGAATCTTTTCCAGCCATATATCTGATAGAAGACAAAGTACTTCTTGTGTACAGTGAAGGAGGGAAGGAGGAAGGAATGAAGGGAAGAAGGGAAGGATGAAGGGAGGAAGGGAAAAAGGAAGGAAGGAAACAAATGACCCAATAAAAACTTGACTACAGATTTGAACAAAGATCTCAAGAAATACAGTTTAATAAATCTCGAAAATGTGCGATAATAAATTAGCAATTATAAGATGCAAATTAAAACTACTTTGAGATTTCATCTTACCCAGCAAGAATGTTAAGATCATGAAAACTGACAACAAATTCTGACAATGATGCGAGACAATGGGAACCCACACTCATGGTTGCGATTGCAAACTGGAACAGCCACTTTGGAAGTCAGTGTAGAGAATTCTCGAGCAGCTCAATATAGACTGCTATACGACCTTGACATACTCCTTGACATGTGCCGAAAGGCCTGCATGCTCAGCTAAGCTCCTTGCTATTCTATTCATGACGTCTAGAAACAAAATCTAAAAGTCCTTCATCTGTTGAATGGATGACAAAAATGTGCTACATACATAATACACTTCTATTTAGCTGTAAAGAAAAATGAAATCTGCAAGTAAGTGGGGAAAAATGGAAATTGATATACTAAGTGAAGTAACCCTGACCCCAAAAGACAAACACCACATGTTCTCTTACTTGTGTATAGTAGCTCGGAACATTTAGGTTTGAGTCCATAACCTGAAGTAACTACTAAAGACAGGAAGGCAAAAAATGGGATAGTGGAGGGAGGGAGAATGAGTGGCTCTACAGAAGGATATAGCAAGATATTAGTGCTATGAAGCAGTAGGGTTTGAAAACTGGGGGTGTACCTTAACTGGGTAGACATTAACGTGATACAGAGGAAAAGGGAGAAAAAAGAAATAACACTAAGAATGTTTGAAAACCAGGAAACATAATTTTGTTTAAGCACACATATTAAAATGGAGTTACACTACTGTTTTAGGATTACTATTGCTGTGATGAAACATCATGACGCACGGCAGTTTGGGGAGGAAAGTATTTATTTGGCTTGCATATCCCGAATCACATTCCACTGAAGGAAACCAAGATAGGAATTCAAACCAGGTAGGAAGCTGGAGATAGGAACTTATGCAGAGACCATGGAGGAGTGCTGCCTATTGGCTTTCTCCTTGTGATTTGCTCAGCCTGTTTTCTTATATCATCCATGACCACCAACCCACAATGTGCTGGGCAATTCCCCCCCATCAATCACTAATTAAGAAAATGCCTTACAGGCTTACCCTACAACAAAATCATATGTGGGGAAACTGTCAATTGAAGTTCCCTCCTTTCAGATGACTTCATCCTGTATCAAGTTGACATAAAACTAGCCAACACAACCACACAAGGTGATCAAGCTTCCCATAAGAGCCACAGACTATCTAACAAAAACCCAAGAGTCAAGACTGATAACCATTTTGAATTGTTCATCAAAAAGGTTCAAGAGCTACCCTCCAAACAATATCAGCTACAGCCACTGGTTTTGGTTACCTCCCAGAACTTGAATGTAAGACTGTATTGCTTATCCACCACACCTCTCTCACACAAATTTAGAGGAATCTGACTGGAACTGACCTGTTAACCTCCTGTCTCAGGATTAACTTTCACAGCATTGGGAAGAACTATGCAAGCGCCAAGAGAGAAACATTTGTCCTACCATGATGACTGGTCTTGAAAGATAGTCCCAGTGGTGTAATAGTAGCCATTTACCATAGAGGTAGCCAACAGCTATCAAAATGGCCGCAGACGCCTCAATAAGAGGGAATTTGTGCCTGGCACTGTAAACCTAAACAACACAACTACCCATGGCTGGAGAAATCTCTATAGAAAAACCTATGAATTTCACTTTCCTAAACCTGTATAATTCCTAATAGCATTATAAATATTTACGTTACACCTACAAGTAAATAAATCACACATATGTGGCCATGGAATGGGGAATCTCAAACTGTTCATCTACAAAACAACCCCTACACCAGGACACCTACTTTGAGATGACATTTTCTTTATATGACCCCTACACCAGGACACCTACTTTGAGATGACATTTTCTTTATATGACAGGGAAGCTATACCCATAAAATCTCAATGATATAGTTATCTAAAGAAGACCAGCACAATGATACCAGTCAGCATGATGATAAGTGAGGTGAAATTTCACAAAGATCTAAATGAAGTGATACAGGCAATTAGTGATTGATGAGAAAGGATAATCAGTTTTCTCCAAGGGTGATGCCACCAATAAATAATCTGACCTCAATCCCAGGTGGTCTTTGCTAAACATATGTACATACCACCAATACTAAATGGATGCTACAAGTTGAATTTGTATATAAATATGTGTGTTTGTACAGATTATATATATAATAATAAAGTTATCATTTGACTTCAAAATGTACACAGTGGCATGCATGCCTCCCGCCTTCATGCATATGCATATAATAATAATAATAAATGCTCTAAATTTAGTAACTTAAAGGAAATGGGATAATTTAACAAACTTTATCTGAACACTAATTTCTTTTTTTCCAAATACTGTAGAAAAGGGAGCCATCCCTCAGTAATCTAAGGTGGCTTCAACTCTCTTATTTTATTTTATTTTTCTTGTATATTTTAATGTATTTACATTTCAGATGTTATCCCCTTTCCCCCCTCTCCCATACCCCTCCCTTTTCCCCTGCTTCTATGAGGATGCTCCCACTCCCACATACCCATGAACATGAATTTCTTATCAGCGAATGTTACCAATATAAAAACACAAACTAATGTAGATAATATATAAATAGAAATATTAATAATAAATATATATATATTTAAAGAACCAAATAGTTTGTGTCATTTGACAGTTTTATTTAATTAGATTTCTCATGTCTTTATACAGTGTATATGCTTTCAAGATGTGAAGTGGAAGACTTTACATTCCTAAAGACACAAAGCCTATCCTGGTCATTGATAAGGTTCTGTGCAGACTGTGCAGATATCAACTGCTTGATATATTTTTTGTTTTGCTTTTGAGATCGGGCCTCACTATATGCCACAGACTGTCATGGAGTTTGCTATATAAATCAGGTTTGTCTTGAACTCATAGATTTGTCTGCCTTTGCCTCCCAGGTACTAGAATTAAAGGCATGTGCCCCTTCACCCAGGACAAAAACTTAGTTTTTAAATGACCTATATATGTATGTATTTATTTATTTAATTATGCATTTATGATATGATTGCTCTGTGTCCATATATACCTGCATGCCAGAAGAGGGTACTAGATCCCTTTATAGGTGGTCATGAGCCACCATGTGGGTGCTGGGAAATTGAACTCAGGACCTCTGGAAAAATAGTCAGTACTCTTAACCACTGATTCATCTCTCCAGCCCAAATGATCAATTTTTTAAATGGACAAACTATCTTGAAAAACTTGATTTTAAGGAAATGAAGAGCATACGTATAGAGCCAATAATTTTATATTTTAATACAGTGAACTAAAATTAATTAATACAGTGAATTAAAATTTTGTTTTAAAATGTAAGATTTTAGGTTAATTATGATTATTATTAATACTTAACAACATATCCACTGCTATTACATTTAGAGCAAGTTTACCAAGACTTAATGTTTTTACTTCTTGGGATTGTATGTCCTGTATCACTTGTTATGAAATGTTAATTCAAAGAAACAGAACTATGACAAACATATATATATTCATTATTTTGTATGTACCACAGCCTTAAATAAAAATCTTATTTTTATCAGTTTTAATCAAGTATATTCCTATAATAGAAATCCATAGAGTTTAATCTAACAAAAGAATGTTTTTAGATTTGTTTTTATTTTATCTGTGAGTGTTTCATTTGCATGTATGTCTATGCACTATGTGCATACCTGGTGCCTTAAAGATCAAAAGATGACTCAGATCCCCAGGAACTGGAGTTATAAGTGGCCGTTTGTGACAAGTGGCTCTTTGTGTGTTCTGGGAAGGAAACCCAGGTCCTCTATAAGAATAATAAATGTTTTGAAATATTGAGCCATCTTTTAACCCCTAACTAAGGGATTTCTAATAAACATTACATAGAGTTATTTTAACCAATATAAAGCACTTTTACCCATTATTTTTGTTACCTGTTATAGCTCTTAAAAATTAAAAAAATGTTTATTAACTTTGTTCTCTTTAGACCTGTTTTAGATAGGGTTTCTTATCAAAATCTATTATTTTAAGATTAATTTTATGACTTAATGAATCTTTTATGACTCCAATTAGTTTTTTTATATAAACAACCCTTTAAGGTTCATTAATACATTTAATAGACTACAATATACTATTGTAATAAATTGTAAAAGTCAAGAGTACCTAAGTTTGTGTGGCAGTATGAATTTTTCAGACCTTTTAAAAGATCCCCCAAACCACTCAAAGTCCTACGTGTATGCACATTTTATAGTTAGTTTACTAAAAACATTATTATTGCACAAGTAAAAGGAAAAACATGAAGTGTGACTATAGGTTTTGTTACTAAATTATTCTGGGAAGTTTTAGGGGTAAGTTGCACACTACCCCTTGATGTCTGAACATCGATTGTCAAATAAAAAATTACATGAACATAATTATGAACACATATGTCATAGTTACTTTAATGTTAACCAAGTAAAAATTATTTTGTGACTATCATTGGAGAGAACAAGATTAGTGCTTGAGGAATCAGGAAGATACTTTTTACTTTTTATCTGCCAGAATACTGGGTACTCTCAGTCCTGTAAGGTAATCATGCCAGAGATTGGTCCCATCTTTAAATTATCATTCTGATCTTATTAAACCTTGGTGATGATGCTATCGCCACCCTATATATATGGGTCCCTTGTGGGGTGTTATAATTACAAACAGTGGTTTCCTGATCTGGGAGGTCCAATATACTGGGTAAATGTAATGGCTGCATCTTATTTACTCCTTCACAAATTCTCTGTTTTGCCCCAGTTGGACAGCAAGCATTGAGGATTAAATAAAAGTCCTTTCATGTTAGGTTATAACCCAAGTTTAAGATCTGTAAGTTCCAGGTAAATTATAATAGATCCTCAGAGAAGCTTCCTATCTTCCTCTTGCATTGCTGAAGGTCCCTGATTGAAAAAGAGGCATGCACTCTAATTGTCCAAGAGAGTCCAGGCACTTCCTTTGAAGAGGGAGCTATAAGCATAGAAGTAGATGGTTGATAGGAGGCACTATTTGTGTGCCCCATATGGCTCATTTTCTTTTCTTTTTTGTTCTTTTGTTTATTCTTTATATAACCCCTTGATCTGGAGAGAGACTTGGAGAGGTTTAGATCAGTTCCCTAGATTCTTAGAAAACTGGTCCAGTTAAGGATGATGTTGTATTTTGGCTTCTATCTTTTAGCTTACCTTCTCTGTCGCCCAACTTATATCCAGGACATAAGGTGTTATAATAGAATATTAATCTCTTTAGATTCTCAGGACCTATCCTATTCAAATTCTTGAGGATGCATTTAGACATCCAATGGAGCTGAAGGTGAGTTCTATGATAACCCAAAGTGGAAAGACAAGCATCAGAGCCTCTGGAGCACAGTAGGCTCACTTACTTTGAGTCCTCAAGGAAGTTTGATGGTTTGGAATTTTATTTCCCATCATTGTTCTCTAGACGAGTATTAGAGTAGCCCCAGGAAAGTTAGAAATCCTGGTTTTGGTATGGGTAGCTGAACAGAGACATGGTTTATAGCCTATTAAAAACTCTATTCCACTGGCTGGAATACACTCAGGTATTCTGCTGTGGCCTCAAGTGTCCAGAACATAGGGAGTTTAAAGGCAGGATGCACTTCCTGGCATCTTGCTCAGCACCTGCAGGGAGGCTTCACAGAAGTAAGCAGTTTGAAGCAAGGAGTTTTAACAGAAGCTAAGATAAGAGGTTTGCTGGAGGGAGCTCTGTACAAACAGGCGGTTTAATAGAAGCTGAGGTAAATTAGCTAAGACATCCTGACGTTTAGAATCCCAGGATAATTTACCATAGGATTCTTAATCAAGGAGATTGGATTCTAGCTAAGCCTGAAATGGCCTCAGCAAGAATACAAGATGGAGGAACCTCTGCACTGTCTTCCCCTGCGGCAGTCTGACTTCCTAATTCCACTTAACTTGATTTCCACCAAGGTTTCAATCTACTGTGCATACTGTCTTTCCTAAGCTGAAGTTCCACAATTTTGAGATGCTCGTCTGTATGGTGGGCGTTTCTGGGGTTATTTCTAATGGAGAGAATTTGAAGACAGTTTGGGGCATGATTAAATGGAAATAATTAAACCAGAGTAGTAGTAAATGTGGAACAAATTAGGAGTCAGCTGGTGTGGGTAGCATGTGAGAGCCATGGGTAAGGGACTCAGTCTGGATCCATCTCTTTAAGCCTTAGGGTGGGGGTGAGTCTCTAGAGAATTATCTCAGGTGGAAGATATGTTAAAGAGCTGACAGAATTTTTTGTTGGAGCCCCCTGAGTCTGATGTTTCTGTCATCTCTCAGGGACTCTGGAAAAATCAGAGGAAGAATGAAAGAGTAAGAGTGGGCAAATACTGGCAATTCACAAAAGTCTGTGGGTTTTGTGATTCCTGAGAAATTCAGTAGACTCAAGCTTTTGTGTGGATATCATTGTTTTTCTTAGCACCATCTTGGCCAGCCACCTCCGTATGGGCATTGCCATCTTGCTTGTCTGTGTGACTACATTGTTGTTCTCTGTCTGGAATTTGCAGGCAGCTCCCTGAATCCTCAATACGAGATCACTGTCTATGCACATGGACATTTAATAAATGCAAACCCTCCAGGCAGCTGTATGAAAGCTTGAACTGCATTTTAGGAAGCAATTGGTCAATGGATACTTCTTTGCCTCAGCTCACATTCCATTAAGGCAGGGAAGAGGGTCCAGACACTAAAACATCTTGAAGGGAGAGTTAGTGGGTTACTAAGACATTGTTGGGGGTATAGAGTTTAGTACAAAAGTTATTATCATCATGGCCATACAAACATACAAACAGATAAAAGCGTGTCAAAGGCTCTAAAGAGAGAAAATCTGGGCCCACATAGCAAAAGTGTGGGTCTCTTCTTATCCTTCACATTTGATATTCGCCAAAAGGTCAAGAAGCGATTCTTACACTTTTCAGAGGATGCAT
Organism: Rattus norvegicus; assembly: GCF_021556685.1. Lineage (NCBI taxonomy): Eukaryota > Metazoa > Chordata > Mammalia > Rodentia > Muridae > Rattus > Rattus norvegicus. The sequence continues at coordinate 68,776,157 of NC_141554.1, forward strand.
ATAGTTTCATAGCAAGAGCCACAGCCAGGGTTTCTGACTCAATGCAGGAGACAGGCAAGGGAGGGAGGAGCAGGATGTGGGCCACCAATACCTTCTTTGATGTAAATTCATTTCCAGGGGTGAGAAATCCTGGCACCTGGAAATCTGTTATTTAGATTCATAGACTGTATCTCAGTAGGGTGCCTATTGATACCATCCATAAGTGGGGGAAGGGCTGCTATAGGTTTGTGGCCTGAGCAGCAGCGGGGTTCCAGCATTACATTCTTATAGACTACAGGGCACCATAGACTATGGAAAGAAAGAGGGGGAAAGGTTGATCAATATCCCCTAGGGTGTCCTCTTGCTTTTCCTAGGAGACAATCTCAAGTGTCCCAAAGAAACTGAAAAGGGGAAGATATGAATATACTTTACCTCCTGCCATTATGGTTATAGGTGTGGTTCTGAGTACAGACAGGCACCTACTGAGATTTCCAGCTCATGTGTCCTGAAGCAAATGGATGGACCAGGAACACAAGGACAGTTAGGAAAATGAACAGTCTATTAAACAAGAGAGAGACACTCTCAAGAGTGGAAGTGGGCCAGAGTGCCCTCCAGGACAGATCCAAGATTTAAAATCCCTACACATACCCCTTAAGTATCATATTTATATTGCTGATTATACTTTATTATCATAATTTTAATTTATACATGTATTTTTTAAATTTATGCATAGTTTAATATGTAAAATACTTGTATAGTTATATATACTATATATAAATAATTATAATTTACATAGCATTGCTTCCCTGTGAGATGTTTGGAGATTTTTCTCAGTCTTGGTGTGTTTTATTGCATGTAGCTCTGTTGGTGAGAAGTATCAAGTCTTTCTGACAACTGACTCCTTTCATACTTCTCTTGTTGCCTTTTTCCCATGCCTGTTCTCCTGCCACAGGTAAGAAAGAAAGAAATGAAAGGTTATCCACTCTGATTGTGCTAGGAGTTTTCCCAAGGCACTGGCCTCTATTTATATGCCCCATTTCACTTTTCAGATGTGGAACACTCGAGAAGTAAAATGATCATTACAAAAAAAATGTGTGGGAACAAGCATGCATATTTGAATAGGCTAGTTATTGATTGTAAGTCTATAAAAGCATATAAAATGAATGTTTTATATAGACTAGCTCAAAGACTTCAGAGAAATTAAGAAATAGGAAAATGTTTTCCAAACAAAGAAACAAGACAAATATTTAGAAAGAGATACTAATGACAAGAAAATATATGGAGTTAGGCATACTGCTGTGTCGGTTTTCCCAGTACTTAGGTGGCTAATTCAGAAAAAAAAAAAAAAAAAACTTTAGTTCAAGACCAGTCTGAGCTACTGAACAAAACGATGTCTCAAAATGTATATTAAAGTAACCATCAAAAAATGACATAAAAAGTCAAATGAAAAAAAGCCAGGAATGGAGAATTTAGATGAAGAAAGTAGAAATACAAAATGCACCAAACATATCCCTGTCATCCGTACTACTTTCTGTAATGGCCAGGAAGATATCAGGATTATATTATTGTTCTGTGCCAGCTAGAATCCATGCCTCTTCATCCTTCCTCGGGCCATGCCACTCTGCCTGAGAAATGGTACTCTGTAACATTGCGCTATTAAATCTGCTAGAAACTGCAGGAAAGATGCCTATGAAGCATGTTAAAAGCCAGCCTAGTTCTACTTCATTAAATCTCCATCAAAGCTATTATTGATGCCATTATGGCAAGCTCTGAATGGAAAGAAAAGGGATTAAAAACAAGTTGATGAAAATGTGATATGACCATTGTGGTCCTGCCATCATTGTGAAATGTGTTAAATGCAGCACCTATAGTGACAGTGGAGCTCTTATGAAATGAAATTAGCAGGTGGCTGTCTTCTAAATAGATTTCTATAGCAAGCAGTAAGGAATTCATCCATCTCTTATTTCTGATCTTTCATTGAGCAGTAAGAAAGAATATTAGACATAAATGACAGATAAATTTTCTTTTTCCCATTTATTTATTCATTTTACAGCCTGATCGCTACCCCTCCTCCATGCCTTCTCCACTTCTCCTCTAAGCAGGGGGAGGCCCCTGGGTGTCACCTACCCCCAGCCCCACTTCACGCACTGGCACATCATGTTCCTGTAGGACTAGGTGCATCCTCTCCACTGAGACCACACAAGGCATCTTTATTGGGGAATGGAATCCTCAGACAGGCAACAGCTTTAGAGACAGCACCTCCTCCATTTGTTGGGGGACCCACACGAAGACTGAACTGTACATCTGCTACATATGTGCCAGGGAGCTCTGTCAAGCCACAGATAAACATTTGTGAACTATATACTTTGAGTTATTTAAACTCAAAGATCATCTCTCAATGTTCAAGTTCACATTTTCCAACGAAGTATAATTATAATGCAGTGATGAAAAGACCTTTCCATAATTATATTGAATTACTTAGAGATGCTAACCAAGAAATTTAGAGGGATAATTGATGAATTTGAGTTGGAACAAAAACCAGTTGTTACCCCCAAAGTGGCTAGAATTTGGTGTATTCAGTTTTAAGTATCTTTTCTCATAACAAATATGAAAAATAAAAGCACTTATAAGTACATAATGTTGAAATCAGTATTATGAGACGAGGGAAGCTTGATTCTAAATTCAGTGAAGCACAATTTAAAAATCAGTAATATACATTTTACATAAAATTTTGTCCTATGAGATATTTTCAGTGGTCTTATATATTCTAAGCTAAATGAAATGTAACTATTAAGAAACCTTAGGGATACTGGAAAACAACCTAGTTAAATCATTTGAAATACAACTGGCCAATTCACTACTAACATGCTTAATTCTGCACAGCCATAGAGAACAATTTAAAGGATTCTGGCAAAATGCTCAAGATTGCAAGTTGTCTAACCTTTGAGAAAAAAAGTTTTAGTTGTTGTTCATGGTCCTAACAAACCAGTGAAAGCTCAATGGTCTATTCGTGATATCTCGTTATTCACTATTAAGTAAAAAAGAAGTTTCCACTGCAGGAGGTGGTGCTCATGAAATGGGAAGGTGCCCCAGCACTTAGAACCATACACTGTTCTTCCAGACTTCATTTTCCAGCACCTATATCTGGCAGCTCACAACTGTCTGCAACACTAATGCCAGAGAATTCAACATTCTTTCTTCTCTTTCTTTCTTTCTTTCTTTTTTTTTTTTTTCCGGAGCTGGGGACCGAACCCAGGGCCTTGCACTTGCTAGGCAAGCACTTTACCACTGAGCCAAATCCCCAACCCCTCAACATTCTTTCTTAACCTCTGTAGACATTCTGCCTTCATGTGTGCATACCCCTGCCCTGTGCATGTGTATACACACACACACACACACACACACACACACACACACACACACACACACACTTAAAAATAAGTAAATGCTTTTTAAAGAACCTTACCATCAAGGAAATGTTTATTAGCATTGAAAGACATAGGGTCTAAATGTATTCACTCTTTGTGTATGCTATGCCTCACCCCATCAACACTAGCAGAAAATAGTATCCTTAGACACATTTCTATACTAACAAAGCTAAGAAACTTACATATATAAGAAGAAAATACTAAAGGCATATAGTCATCGAAAGGTATTATTGTTAGTACTTGCATGAATTGGTCTTCTAACCTCACTGCTCTGATCCTACTAACTTTAAACTATCTTAAGCACTATGAAAATTGCTGATGCACTAAACAATAACCAATATGGATAAAAATGACCATCTGCTGTCATTATTTTCACAAGTAATATAACTGAATTTAAAAAATTCAGTGAAGTACACAAAATCTTTGAAATTTTCTCAGCTTAGAGTAGAAAAAAGAATGTAACAGGTTAAGGCACATATAGAACACCATCAAACAGATCAATATGTATAGTATGGAATTTCAAAAGGAGAAGAAAAATGAAAGGCTCTTTAAGGAAACAATACACAATAACCCCCAATTCTGAGGAAGAAAATGGGCATCCAGATTTAAGAAGGCTAACTGATCAAAATGAGATTAATTAAAAGAAATTTACATCACAGCCACATTTAAATTTTTAATTTTTAAATAAAAAATATATATAATTAAATCATCTTCCTTTTCTTTCCTCCTCCCAACCCCTCCAACGTAACCTTCCGTGTTTGTTTTCCAATTCATGACTTCTTTTTTTAAAGTTATTGTTGTTAACACAGTCATGTTTATTTATGTGATTAAAATTCAAGAGCAAAGAAAGAATTTTGAAAGCAGTAAAAGTGACTTTTCACAAAAAAAGGAACTCATGAAACTATCACTTTCTCAGAACAAATCTTAAAAACATAAGGGAGTAGGATGATATACTTAAAATACTGAAATTTAAAAAAAAACAACTGAACAAAAATATTATGCCTAACAGAACTATACTTCCAAAATGAAAAAATACTGTCGTTTGCAACCAAAAGTTGAGAAACAACATCACCTTGCCTTTGAAGAAACACCAAAGGCAATGTTTTAAATTAAAAGAACACTGAGCAGCAATATGACTGCATACAAATACAGAAAAATAGTTTTATAGAATAATAAGGAATACTACTACAGTGTTATATCAATTATTTTTAATTTGACTATAAGGACAAGGATTACTTAAAGTAACTTTATAAAAGATCGTATAGATATACAATGTGGAAAACATGGCCTGTAACATAATTGATTACATATGAATAAGTAAAAATAAATAAGTAAAAATAACTAAAGTTAATATCAGCAAAAATGGACTCCCAAAGCTTGATTTATATGAACCTTATGTTAAACACAAAAATGTCTATAAAAATACAAACAAAAAAATTAAATTGCACCAATACAAAAAAATCAGTCAAGTATGAATATGGGCAACATAAGGAAACCAAGAACTAACTAAATAACTGTGAAAGTGATAGAAATTTATTTATAAATAATTATTTTAAATGTAAGTGGATTAAGACCCCAAATCAAAGGATGTCTAAGTACTTCATGAATTAAGAACAAAATTCAACAACCTACTTCCTAAAAGATAATCTCTTTAAATGTAAGTATAAAAATAGACTAAAGATAAAACAGTGGAAATATGTTCTTTACAAATTATCACCCAAAGTAATCAGAGATGGCTATATCAGGTAACATATACTTTGAGTCATAAAGGAAGCAATGATAACAAAGTATCATTATATAATATAACATGTCATTTAAACGTAGAGATATAATTGTTATAAATCTGTACCTATCATTTGAGCACTAAAAAAGTACCAAGTGAATATTAATAGAATTATAAACTACCATAGAAATAGAATAATAATTTTAACATTTGTTCCCCATTTTCCAAAGTAAATGGACTACCTGTACAGAACAATCATAGCACCACACTGTACTCAAGCTGTGCTATAGATCAAATACATCCCGAACATAAAGAATATTCTACTAGAGATAACCGCTGCAGGAGGCATGGGCGCTGCTTTGCCTAGTGTCATGCAGTGCAGTTGAGATACCACTAAGATGAGCAAATAAGTGGTGGAGAGATGGGAGAGAAAGAAGCAGAACATTCTGTGCACAATGAAGAGAGGCAGAACCAGAGACTCCAGGGCAATTGAGGAACAGCCTGATGTGACTAGCCAGAGAGGTCACCTGAGGCCACATTGAGGTTCTGACCTGTTCTGCGACAAAGGGCCATGTCTGGGTCTGTGTCAATGTCTGTGGCCCATGTTACCACCAAAGGCCATGTGGGTGTCCCTGGTCTGGTCTGCCACCTGGGGTCATGTTCATGTCTGAGTGCTGTGCAGAGCTGGCTCCTCCCCTCACTGGCTGCAGCCCTCAGGAGAATGCCCTCCTTGCCCACCCCACCCCCTGCCCTCACCTACCTTTGGAAGCACAGTAGAGCTGGCCCTTGTTGCAGGGGTTGAGGGTGAGCCAACCCTGAGGGTGTGAGCAAGGGAAAGTGCACCATCTCCGATGGCTGTAACACTAGGGTGAGCTGTCACTGCCTCTTATCTCCCCAGCATTGGAGAAGTGGCTCAGGTGGTGTGAGAATGGGAGAGCTATTGAGCTGACCAACTCCGTTACCATCTAGGCCCAGATCCAACACTTTGATTGGCCCACCCCAACATGTACCCTATCTATGAACTGCTGGAGCATGAGAAGGGGCCGGACCTCCTAAACCAAAGCTGCAAGACCTCCACAACACAGGACAACAATAGGACATCGGAGAGGAGTCCCCAGCAGATCCAGTATTGACAGTGTAGCAGAAACCAGAGCCCTTGAACCAGTCCAATGACTCACTGCACTGAACATTTGAAAGTAAAAGCTGTTTGGGCAAAAGGGTATATTATGTGACACACCATGACACATCACAGCTTCTATGGAGACAGGTTTATTTGTTTGTTTTCTGTGGGGGGAGGTTTCAAGGGCAGAGGGCAGATATTGAGGAACAGGGAGATGAGTGGGATTGGGGTGCATGATGTGAAATTCACAAAGAATCAATAAAAAGTTAAGGACAATAACAAAAATGGAACAAAACAGAACATTCTACTAAATAAGAGAATATTTTCTAGTTAAATATACATGGAAATTTTTCCAGGTTTTATCACATATAAGATACAAAACAATGCTTTAAAACTTTAATACTGAAATCATATCAGTTTTTTCTGACTACATTAGAAAAACACAATAAATGAGTAATAAACTAGGAATGTTTACAGTATGACTTTTGAAATACTAATGAGACAAGAAATAGAAACATAAATTAGGGGCTGGAGAGATGACTCACTGGTTAAGAGCACTGACTGCTCTTCCAGAGGTCCTGAGTTCAATTCCCAACAACCACATGGTGACTCACAACCATCTGTAATGAGATCTGATGCCCTTTTCTAGTGTCTGAAGACAGCTACAGTGTACTTATATACATAAAATAAAAATAAATTAATTAATAAAAAATAAATCAGAATCTTGAGACAAAGAAAACATATATACAAAATGTAAGAGAAACAAGTTGAGGACCTATTTTGCTTAAAATGAACTCTAGTAACATTTACTTACTGCAAAGTACATAATATATGTTGTTCTTCATGACCAAATAAAGTTCCAACTTGCATACATACCATACAACATTATCTTTATTTGTTCATCTATTATCAGATACCTAGACGAATTCTATAACATGACTATTATGAATAGTGTTATAATAAGTATAGATGTTCAAGAATCTAGGATCTGTGTGGTATTTTAAATTATAGTCCAGCAGATATATACAGATGAATAATACTGGGGAATCATGTAGTAGTGTTATTTTTAGATTTTCCGATAACCTCAATAGTGATTTACATAGTAGCTATACTAATTTACATATCCATTAGCAGTATATAAAAATTGTCTCTTCCCTGCATCTTGTCTTAATCATAGCCATTTTGACTGCGGTAAAACAGAATCTCCTTTTTATTTTAATTTACATTTCCCTGATGGCTAAGAATGCTGAACATTTTTATGTTTATTGGCCATTTATCCATATTTTAAGAACTGCCTTTCTGCTTCATTAGCCCATTGATTGCTTAAGTTGTTGTTTGCTGGTTAGGGCATTTCTCTCTTTTTTTGAGCTCTTTAAATATTATAGCTACTTCGCTGGCAAACATTTTGGTAGTTAGCAAATATTTCCTCCCATTATATAGGCTGCCTCAACACTTTATTAACCAATTCATTGGTTTTGCAGATTTTTAATTTCATGAAATCACAATTCTCACTTTTTATTTTATTGAGCCATTAGAGTTCCTTATGAAAGTCATTTCCTAGGCTGACACCTTAATGCATTTTTCTCTAAGTATATTTCTAGCAATTTCAGACCTTATATTGAAGTCCTTAATAATTCTGAACTGAATTTTTAAATAGGATTAAAAATGGGGAAATACCTTTAACCTTCTATGTGTGAATGTTTGGTTTTTCCCAGAGCCAATTGTTGAAAAAGCATTCTTTTGTCCAAAGTATGTCTGGGGAAACATCAAAACCCAGGCTGTAACCAAAGTGGGTTTATTTTCCAGCTTCTATCAAAAGTGATTAAAGGGAATTAAATATCCAAGATAAAATCATGACTATACGATTTCATGATTTTCTTTGTGAATAGACTTTCTACTCCATTTTCACTTTTTCAAAATGTTTTTCACATGATATATCCAGAAAATACATCATTGACCCTAATATATAAATGTGAAAAAAAAACAGCATTAGACAAAGAAACAACCATTTTCAACAAGATAGAAAACATGTTTCAGCTAGGATATGTTGCAGTGATAGCATACTTTCTAGCATATTTGAGACCCTGGGTTTGGTCCTCAGAACATAATAAATGAAGATGTAAGGAAATAAAAATATGAAGGAAGGAAATTGGGAAGAGAGGAAGGAGAAAGAAGGCAAGAAAGAAAGCAGCTGTTAATTATGACAGCTTTTCCTTTTTCCTTCTACATTTTCATATATTACAAAAGTAGAAATCATATTTTTTCAGAGTAGGTGTATCTTTTGTAACTATAGAAACGAAGCTTTCCATCTTGAAATATTTATTTAGCTAAAAACAGCAATGCAAAGTTCATTCTGATTCTAAAATCATGTATAAATTTAGACAACTGCTCAAAGAATTGAAGTCTCTTTGATAATTGTAATTTTGAAGTATTTAGATATTTTCAAGGTGAGTTTATCATATAAGTCTATTTCTGTCACATGCAACCTTAGGATTTAGAAAAATGTCCTAGTGACATATGTTAATTTTAACCACATATTTATTTTTAAAATACATTAAGTATACCCAAATCATAGGCAATTGTAGTAGTGTCAAAAAAAACATATGAAGTCAGAAAATCTAAGTTGAAAGTACAGTTTGCCTTCTATAATAGACTGTAAATTTTGGCAGTTGACTTACTGTCTCAAAATAAATATTCTCTTATCAGTAATAAAAGTATAATTTTTAACTCATAGTTTTCGTGAAAATAAATTTAAGTAACAAATATGAAAGTACTTTGTAGACAGTAAGTTTCCATACTAAGAATGTGAATAAAATGGAATAAAATTAACATTAAGTAGATAATTATCATGTGATGGTCATTGTACTAGTTATTTACTTATTTTACCTTAGCAAGGGCAAGACTTATGTGTTGCTAAGAAATAATGGTTGGAGTATGGCTTCTGATGTATACAATCTCACAGCAAAGTCCTGGATCCTCTAGCTCTTACAATCTTTCTTGCCACTCCTCAACAATGTTCCCTGAGCCTCAACTAAAGGAGGGTTTTAAAGATGCATCCATTGGTATTAGGATCCATAACTGCCTTTTGATGGATTATGGTTTTCTATAGTGGTTTCCATCTGTTGCAAAGAGACGTATGAAGGGGGAAAGTCTACACCTTTCTTTGTGTATAATAATAAATGTTTTTAAATTTTGCTGGGGACCATGCAGGTTTAGTAAATGAATGGTTGTAGGTTCTCCTCTAATAACCATGATTTCACTAGCACTGGGTAGTTAATCAAGGTTTCCAGCACCAAGCATGTTATCTCTTGTGATGAGAGGGTCTTTTTTTTTTTACACGTTACCTCATTTATTCTCATAACATGCCTGTGAGGTAGGTAGAGGCAGGGAATGTCCCCATTTTACAGAGAAGGAAGTTGAGGCACAAAGAGGTCATATGACTTGCCTGTGGTCACAGGGGGTTTGGCCAAGTTGGAACAGGCCCCACAGCAGGCCTTTGCTTCACCCAGGGGACCCCTCCAGCATGCGCCAGACAAGAGGATGTCCCCAATTACCATGAATCATTATGCACAATATAGAACAGCCCCTGATATGCCAAACTACCTTGACCCATCCTTGCCCTCCCCATCCTGCTCTGTGGACCCAGGCTTTGCAGCCCAGGGCTCAGAACACCTTGGGGATGGGGGTGGGGGACAGGAGAGGAGGATTGGGATTGAAAATCACAACAATAAAAAATTCAAAAGACTGGGCTGACAGGTTAGGGGACAACCAAAATCGGGACTCCTTACACACAAGGTATATTTTTACACATACTTGTACACACACCTAGGTATAGTACATGTAAAAATAAATGCTATTCACATACCCACCTCCTGCAAGTACTCCGAGAGCCGGTGGCGTTGGCACTGGTGGGCTTTGGGTGAGCAGATGGGCGTTTATTAAATATACACTCTAAGGTCTATGAGCATACATACAAATACATACAGACACCACCACCTGCCCCTGGAGGAACTGGATGAAGTGCGGCCAAGGACAAACAACCCCCTGGAAGCCACTTGGGAGTCGTAAATTTTCTTTTGCTGAAGAAGAGGCTGGAGCATGGTAAGCGTGGGTTCCCCACGTACCCCGAGGACCAGTACTTTCCTATCTGTCCAGCCTGACACTCTAACACTGCCCAGGCTGGCAGACGGCAGCAGAGGGAGGGTGGGCCAGCTGTGTGTGAGCACTTAGTGGGGAGGGTGGGAGGAGGGGATGCTGCCCTTCTCTGTGTCCTCTGGACCCTCAGCCCTAAAGGTTATGAACCAGAAGCCACAATGGTGACCCCTGTGAGTTCTGCAGGGAAAGAGAAAAGCTGTGGGATGTAGGGAAGGGAGGGACATGGCAAGGGCCCAAGGTTGCCTTGAGCTGTGGTTTTGTAAACAAGTTCTCAGCAGACAGAGCAAGCAAGCGGACCGCAATCTGAAGGCCAGGCCACAGTGCCCAAATCGTCTGGTCTGCCATGGCAGCCCAAGGGGAAAAGGACCTAGATTGTGGTTTTTGATTTTTTTTTTTTGAGTCAAGTCTTCATTACCTAAAGCTTGGAGGGACCCAGAAAAGCCACCTTGTGACTTGGATGTGTCAATTGGAAAATTGGCTCAGGGTCTTTAGAGATAATAACCATACTAAAGGGTGAGAAATGCTGTTCCGTTTGCATTGAATTTTTAATGATTTAAAATTGAGTCCTTTCTCCTTCATGGCCTTAGAACCTGGTCTGGGTGTCAGGGACATAAATCTTGATGCTGTCTGCACTCTCTGTGGCCAAGTCCTGCTGCACAGATGCTGCTTGCTTGGCAGCCTGGAGTCTCTTTCTGTCCTCCTGCTCGTCCCCCCCACCTCCATCTGAGGCCTTGCAGCAGCTCACTGCTGCCTTGGATTTGGCTGGCTTCTTCGGGACTGAGAGGATGGTTTCTTCTCTTCCTTCTTCTTCTGGGGGTCTCCACCAGCTACCAGTTGTTGGCCTTGAGGTGGTAGAGCTCATCAAACTTCATTTTGATGTCTTTAATAGACAGCTGCCGCAGGTCCCAGAACCTTGCCAGGTCTTGGGCTGTTGGACTGGGGTTGGCATCACAGCTCAACTTCTGCTCACAGAGGCCACGGAACTGCTGCGATTTCTGGGACATCAGGAGCTGGGAACTGCCCACAGCACTGAGAACTTTTCCTAAGACTTCAGAGAGGTTATTCTCTTTGGTCTCCTTGTCCGTCTGGCAGCACCAGCCTTCCAGCCTCTCCATTTCTGCCTGAAGGAACCACTAGTCATCCCTGAGGCAGGCTCCTGTCTGAGCTGGCTCTGCTGGAGACCTGGAGGAAGTCAAGTGGGAGCAGGGAAAATGTCTCCAGGGCAGGGTTGCTGTTGTCTCTATAGGTCAGGTTGCACTTGATCTGGGCAACCTTGGGGACCTGTGGGGGGCCAGCATCAATGGGGTGAGAGGTACAGTCTGGGAGACTCCTCTCAGATGACTTACAACTGAAGTCGTTGGCATCCTGTCCTGACAACAGGAGGACATGCTGTGGGATGGGGCGCTGCTTCTCCAGTCCCTCCTCTACCTGAACCCCGATGGACTGGAGTTTGGTAGTGAGACTGGGCTTCTCTTTTGGCACTGGCTGAATGCAGTCAACTTGTATTCCTATTGATGACAGTTTCCTTTTGGGGATGGCCTTTTGGGGACTCAGAGCTCTTCGGTGTCCTGTGTTCACTCTTAAGAGCTGCATGCTTAGGGGGTGGCTCCTGAGCTTCAGGGCCTGGGATAATTCCACCCTGTGTCACACTGGGTGGCCGGGTACTGCTGTCCACGTTGTCTGATGAGTTGCTCAAACCCTACTGGCTTGTTACTTCACTTCTGTGGTCTTGACTGCCCAGGTAGGTATCCTGAGCAGACTCAGTACTGCTCTGGACAGTGACTGAGATGAACGATTTCAATGTGGTATGTGGAGGGACTGGTGGTGGGGTCCTCTTATATGCCACTCAGCATGATGAACATTGCTTCAAGAGCTCCAGACACAAAGCCATGAGGGCTGGATGGGGGTCAGAGACCCAGAGACCCGGCAGAGACAGAAAAGGGAGAGGAAGTGACAAGAAACAGAGAGAAGGGGCAGCAGGGGATAGGGCAGAGAAGCAAGGGAGCAAGATCCCAGGGCTGAGGAGAAGGTTCAGAGGTAGGCACCAGAGCAATGAGACCACCGACACAGATGTGTGGAAGAGGCAGAGAGCAAGCCAGGGGACCCGGTCCAGAAAAGTGGGGCGCTTGGAGAACAAAGAGAGACAGTGACAGTGACAACTGATAAATCTAGGAAAGGCAGAGGTTCTGAAGTTAGGCAGCTGGGAAGATACTGGGAGTTCAAGGAGACCACTAAGGCATGTAAAAGGCTCTGGTAGATATGGGAGGCCCCAGAGAAGTGGGAAACCCTTGGGGAAATATGGCCTAGGTGGAGGTAACAGGAATCAGGGGCACATGAATCAAGAAGGACCCTCAGGGTGTATGGTACGCTCTGGGGAGGCCTGCGGGACTGGAGTGTGTTCTGAAGGAGAGGCCCCAAAAGATCTAGGGAATCCTGAAGAATGGGAGTGCCAGAACCTGTGGCTATAAGAGTAGAGAGGAATGCTGGGAGAGGGGACCCAAGATCCTGGAGCGAGGGAGGGGCCGAGAGCTCAAGAGCAGAGACAGAGAGACAGTGAGCTAGGGAGAGACAAAGAGGGCTCAGCAGGGACGCGGGCCCAGGACCAGAGGCCCGACAGAAGGATGGATGTGCTGGCGAGCTGGCAGATGGACAAACAGATGGGAAGATGGTGAGAGGGTTTTATTTAAATTAATCATTTTATTCATTTGCATTTCAAATGATATCCCCCTTCCCTTCCCAGTTACCCTTCTTCACAATCCCCATCCCACCACCCCAATCCCCTCCCCTTTGCCTCTATGAGGGTGCTCCTCCACTCATTCACTCATTCCCGACTCACCCCTGTAGCATCCCCCTACACTGGGGCATCAAGCCTTTCTACCCTCTCATTGATGTCAGATAAGGCTACCCTCTGCTACATATGTGTCTGGGATCCTGGCTCCCTCCATGTATACTCTTTGGCTGGTGGTTTAGTTCCTGGGAGCTCTGGGTTGTCCAATTAGTTGATATTGTTCTTCTTATGGGATTGCAATCCCCTTCAGCTCCTTCAGTCCTTCCCCTAGCTCTTCCATTGGGGTCCCCATGCTCAGTCTGATGGTTGGCTGTGAGTATCTGCATTTGTATTGGTCAAGTACTGGTAGAACCTCTCAGGGAACAACCCTATAAAGCTCCTGTCACCAAATACTTCTTGGCATCAGCAATAGTGTGTGTGGTGGGGGGTTGGTGTCTGCAGATGGGATGGATCCCTAGGTGGGCTGGTTGTTGAGAGGGGATGGACTGATGGATGGGTGAATGTATCATACCAATATTCTCTCATTTATTCCCCCTCTCATTCTCACTGAATACTTTCTTGTTACCTGTTCCTCTTTTTTTTTCCTTTCTTTCCTTTTCTTCTTCTGAATCCTTACTTCATCCAAATGTTTCCTTCTTATTTGCAGGCATTTTAATAACCAACTGTGCTTAATTAAGGTTGTTTGCAGGAGCATTGGTAAGGGGTTATTTTTCATAGTGTGGCCAACTAACTGGCTACTGCACTAAGAAAATGATCAGCCCTCTCATGGTAGCCATTAACTACCCATGACTCCTTGGGGAGGGGTGGAGCCATCATGATACTTATTCATGATACAGAAAATTTGCATGTAAGATTAGACGCATTAGGAAGAAGGCTTCTTAACAATTCATGTCACTCTTTTTGTTCAGAAAACTGAAAAACGGGCTGGAGAGATGGCTCAGCAGTTAAGAGCATCCGACTGCTCTTCCAGAGGTCGTGAGTTCAATTCCCAGCAACCACATGGTGGCTCACAACCATCTGTAAAGAGATCCGATGCACTCTTCTGGTGTATCTGAAGATAGCTACAGTGTACTTATATATAATAAATAAAATTTAAAAAAAAGAAAAGTGGAAAAAAAGTATGGAGCAGAAGTTATATAACACAAGCTTTACAGGTTCAAGTTAAGGCATTGTAGTAGAATTGGGAATAAACTGAACTGGCTGAAAGGGAGCCCAGGGTCTGATGCTGATTCTCACTGCAGTCTTGTATCCTAGTTGATCTATTTAAGACTTCAAAATAATAAGGCACAAGGTAGATGATTTACCTCTTGAAAAGAACATGCTAACTTATGACATAAAAATTATTGCTTTACCACTACCCAAAGACTGACCCTGGGCTCCAACCTCATAGGTAGCATTGAATAGCCTAGTAAGAGCACCAGTGGAAGGGGAAGCCCTTGGTCCTGCCAAGACTGAACCCCCAGTGAACGTGATTGTTGGGGGGAAGGCGGTAATGGGGGGAGGATGGGGAGGATGGGGAGGGGAACACCCATAAAGAAGGGGAGGAGGAGAGGCTAGGGGGATGTTGGCCCGGAAACCGGGAAAGGGAATAACAATAGAAATGTAAATAAGAAATACCCAATTTAATAAAGATGAAAAAAATTATTGCTTTAAACTTAAAATGAACTTATGGAGCTAGTAACAGATAATAAGTGTTTAGTTGAGTCTTGTTTTTTTTTGTTTGTTTGTTTGTTTGTTTTTGTTTTCGGAGCTGGGGACCGAACCCAGAGCCTTGCGCTTGCTAGGCAAGCGCTCTACCACTGAGCTAAATCCCCAACCCCTGTTTAGTTGAGTCTTTTGTGTGTGTGTGTGTGTGTGTGTGTGTGTGTGTGTGTGTGTGTGTGTGTGATCCTTGTGTTTTTTTTTTAATTTTTTTCATTAACTTGAGTATTTCTTATTTACATTTCGAGTGTTATTCCCTTTCCGGGTTTACGGGCCAACATCCCCCTAACCCCTCCTCCTCCCCTTCTTTATGGGTGTTCCCCTCCCCATCCTTCCCCCATTGCCGCCCTCCCCCCAACAATCACGTTCACTGGGGGTTCAGTCTTAGCAGGACCAAGGGCTTCCCCTTCCACTGGTGATCTTACTAGGCTATTCAATGCTACCTATGAGGTTAGAGTCCAGGGTCAGTCCATGTATAGTTTTTCGGTAGTGGCTTAGTCCCTGGAAGCTCTGGTTGCTTGGCATTGTTGTTCATAAGGGGTCTCGAGCCCTTCAACCTCTTCCAGTTCTTTCTCTAATTCCTTCAACGGGGGTCCTGTTCTCAGTTCAGTGGTTTGCTGCTGGCATTCGCCTATGTGTTTGCCATATTCTGGCTGTGTCTCTCAGGAGAGATCTACATCCAGTTCCTGTCAGCCTGCACTTCTTTGCTTCATCCATCTTGTCTAATTGGGTGGCTGTATATGTATGGGCCACATGTGGGGCAGGCTCTGAATGGGTGTTCCTTCTGTCTCTGTTTTAATCTTTGCCTTTCTATTCCCTGCCAAGGGTATTCTTGTTCCCCTTTTAAAGAAGGAGTGAAGCATTCACATTTTGATCATCCGTCAGTTGAGTCTTAATGGAAAGACAATTCTGCTGTAACTCCTTAAGTCTTACGATCTAGGACATGAACTATTGCTTTAAACTTACTATGAATTTGTTGTTGTAAAAATATAAAAAACAAAAAAAGTATGGTTGTCTTTTATCCCCACTAGGATCGGTACTGCAGTGCCCCAAGATATCTGCTGGATATCTTAATCTCCGTCAGCAAAGCTTCTCACCCGCTTTGCTCCATCCCATATCACACTGCCGAAGGCCTCTCTCTGAGCCTGGCAGCAATGTCTCTACCTATCTAGTTCCCAAGGCAGGTTTCCATGCCAGAAACACACATCCCAACTCTACGGTGGCCCAGACCAGCCGCCCCACACTCCATTACACTTAAATCTACACATGAAAGAACACACAACACAATAACCTTTGACCCAATTGATAAGATATAATTGCCCACCTAAACATACAAAGCCCAGTACCATCCATCCCTTAAGAACATTCATAACAACCTGTAAATACACAAAGTGGAATCTTAACATCACCTGCCATATTGTCCTGCCACAGCTTCTCTCCATGTCCCTCCTCTCTGTCTCTCTCTCTCTTTCTATTCCAGTCTCCTCCTCTTCCTTCAAACTTTTCTCCTGCCCATCCTTCCTTCTCATCCAATGACAGACCTCCTTCTATCCTATACCTGCTCTCACCTGTATTTTACAAATTAAATGGGGAGAAGGTTCTGGTGAAGTCACCTGAGTCCTGAGTATGTGACTAGGCAGCCATCCTTGGGGCAGTGAAATTAGCATCAAAATACAGATAACTCCAGGGCAAACCACAACACGAATTTATGGAATATAAAAATGCTTAAAAAACCATGTGGTCAATTATCCTTAGAAAATATAGAAACTAATAACTACAATAAAGCATCGGTGTAGCCTTCAGCTTCAGCTTCATCCAATATGTATTTGTGTGTCTCTGTATATGCCTGAACTTTCTCTCTTTTCTTTTCTCTCTGGCTCTTGCTTAGCCAGTGAGGGGCCTGAGTCAGAGCAATCAACCCAAGTAACAAATTCTTTTCCCCTATTGCTATCAGCAGGAATTAATTGCCAGAAGCCAGCTGCTTCTGGCCCAACAAGAAAGAATTAAGTTGCCAGAAGACACCATCTTCTGGCCCTAGCGAAACAGAGAGTTAATCCTCAAAAATCATCAGCTTTTGGCCCCTGTTGCCAGCCATCACCACCCTTCACTGACTTCCTGAGGCCTAGATGCTGAACTGGACATCAACACATAGGACCATCCTATAGTTGGGTTGACGACAAATTGATAGGTATCCTCATTTAAAAAAGGTAGAAATTTAGAAACCTATGAGTACAGTTGAAGATTAAAAACTTCTTTTGGGACTATACATGAACTGACCCTGGACTCCGACCTCATAGGTAGCATTGAATATCCTAGTAAGAGCACCAGTGGAAGGAGAAGCCCTGGGTCCTGCTAAGACTGAACCCCCAGTGAACATGATTGTTGGGGGGAGGGCGGCAATGGGGGGAGGGTGGGGAGGGGAACACCCATAAAGAAGGGGAGGGGGAGGGATTATGGGGATGTTTGCCCGTAAACCGGGAAAGGGAATAACACTCGAAATAAGAAATACTCAAGTTAAAAAATAAATAAATTAAAAAAGGACTGAAAAAAAAAACTTCTTTTGGTAATCCAGTGAAAGATGAGTCAGAATAAGAAAAATTAGATTCAATTCCAAAGAGAGATATAAAGGAAGATTGAAAATTCAGACAGATAAGATGACCAAAAAGTAAGAAGAAAAGGAAAGATTCAATGAAAAAAAAAAGTAAGGGAAGCCAACCAGAGCTTCAAGTCTGTGGGTCTCCAGAATGAGGAGAAGCAGAAGTTTCATTAGGAAGATAGGCTTGTGGGTATGTGATGGTTACTGTTAACTGTCAGGTTGCCAAACTCTATAATTATCTAGGCTGTTGTCTTCTAAGCATATCTATGCAAAATCTTCTTGCTTTTTCTAATTGATATGGAAAGTCCTACCCACTACTGGAGGGCACCATTCCCTAGGCAGGAGATCCTGTATTCACTCCTCATATCTAACTCTGGACATAATGCAACCCAACTGCTTTAAAACTCCTGCCACTGTGACTTCCCTTCCATAGTGGACTGTAACATAAACTATGAGCTAAAACAAACTTTGTTCTCCCTCAAGTTGCCTTTCTCAGAGCATTTTTTTTTCTTTTTCTTTTTTTCGGAGCTGGGGACCGAACCCAGGGCCTTGCGCTTGCTAGGCAAGCGCTCTACCGCTGAGCTAAATCCCCAACCCCTCTCAGAGCATTTTTATCATAGCAACAGGAAACAAAATTAAGATGGAATCCTAGTGAAAACACTTGTACTCCTACCCAAAACACAACCCACAACTGTCAAAACCCTTAAATTCAGTTGCAAGTTCCAATAAGACAGTGATTCTGCCAGCAGATGGGTTAGCAGTAAAGCGAAATCCCACTATGTCATTTTATATAACTTGGTATGAGGGCAGTGGATGGGCACTATAAAATAAGGAATTTGTTTAAAACTGGACTACTCCAGGGCTCAAAGTATTATCATTAAGTCAGGAAGTCAAAGTTTAGCTGGCCACTGCCCCTAGAACATACCTGAGAGATAGTTGCAGAGAACAAGATTGATAGACAAACCTAAAAAAGCAGATGTCAAAAATTACAGCCTATGCAGTGAAGTGCATAGGAAAAATACCTTTACTTCAGTGGCTTAGAACAAACCCCATAACCATGGACTTTAATATCCCTGAACAGCAGATAAATCAAACTCTGGAGGCATCTACATTCGTTTTACCACTGTAGAGTCTGAAAACTCTAAAACTACAACAGACTCCTTGAAACCCATAGCATCATCCTCACAGCAGGTTGATGAATATTTAGGAACAGGTAATTTGCTTGTACTGACCTCAGTGCTATGATACAACCTGAGGCACCTCTAAAGAATGGAGAACCCCTGAGCCCATAGACTTCAATGTTAACTATATTTAGCAGAGAATTCTAATTTTTATTTTTATTTTTTGAGATATCCAGGCTAGCCTCGAGTGGCTCACTACGCAATCAAAGTTGACCTTGAACTCCTGCTCCTCCTTCCTCTGCCTTCCAAATGCTGAAATTACATGCACATGCTACCAGGCCTAATACATCCAATGTTAGGGATTTATGCACAGTTGGGAAGCTACAAAAGCACTGTCAGCTCTGATGTATATCCTTATCCCCAGCATCAGTAATGTGAAACAGTTCAGAAGCCCAACAATCCCTCCCTACCATGTGCATATAACTGTCAGTGTCAAAGTTTCAGTAAATTCCCCCAATACACATCTCAATTTGCCTTTTATGCTTCCCATGTTGTTGTGGGGTTTTTTTTTTTTGCAATACTTATGCTATGACTTTTCCTGTAGCACATTATTAAAACTTGAATGTCTTTATAACTTATTGCCCTTTATATTTTAGTTTAACTTTGTTTCTGAGTTCTTTTATTAGGCAAACATTTTTCTTCTCGTTCCTTTTTAAACTTCGTTGGTCCATTTCATCTATTCCTATTATAATTTTAGTAGTGCTTCAACTGTAGTTTATTGTTTATTTTTAAAAGCCTTATTTTTTCCCATGTTCATATATGTTTCATCATATTTGGACTTTCAGTTTTTCTTCATTAATTTATTTATTTATGGAAGGTTTCACGATGCTGGTTGCTGAATCCTAGGCTCAGATGATCCTTTGACCTCCACTTCTTCTGTAGCTGAGACCACAGACAGCAGGACAAGGTTGGAAGAATTCACAGACAAAAAAAATCAGAATAGGGGGAGGAGCATCAATCATTCAACCTACATTAGAAAAATTACAGCACACAAAGACAACAAATGAGAGGAAAAGAACAAAATAGCAAGAGAGACTCCATTTCCTTTAGTAATTTCTATAGTATCTTTTTCTTTCCCTTCCCAACAGTCATAGCCACCACTTCCTTCCCTTCCATTATTCAAACTTGCCTGTACATAGTGTACCTTTTGTCTATACCCTTCATTTACTTCATTCATTTAATACATTCACATTTACTCCAAATAATTTATCTTTAGAGTGCACTACACTCTGTTAGTTTTGCCATTTTAATCACCTTACTAGGTAACAGGATTGCTATGTTTTCATACATCTTTAGTTTGGGTTTAATTCTCAATACCCTCTGGTCCTCCGTCTCCATGTCCCCAGGCCTCCCTGAAATCTGTATACCACCAGTATTTCCCCTTCAACTTTCATATCACATATACACTACCATTCCCCTCACTGAAAGTCGCTGTTACCCCCTTCCTTGGGCTCCACACAGACTGTTGCATAAATAAACACATATAAAATTTAGAAGCTAGCATCTGCCTATGAGACAAATCATGTTATTTTTGTCTCCCTGAACCTTATTTAACATGGTATGTTCCAGTTCCAAATTGGTTTCTATGCGTTCTGCTACGAAAGTATGTTATGTTTTTATCAATAAGGCCTTATCATTTATTCACTCTGGGCAACCAAGAGCAAGGGCAATAACATGCTATTATGAAAGGCTTTGGTGCCTTCCTAATCAATAACTTGTAGGGCAGTATCCCATGCCTAGCACTTAGATACTTTTAGATGTTCTTTAATAATCTATATTCATCTACACAGAGTAATTCTGTTCAAAGTTTTTTGGAAGAGGGTATATTTTGAAATTAACTTGCTAATGGACATGCATTCTTACAAAACAATCATCAAGTGACTTAGCCACTTGAAGACAATCAAGATTACTATTCATTGTTTCTGGATAGTTCTATCCTATATGACTTCCCCATAGGAAATGTCCTATTGGACATTTCTTTTAGCACTTAACTCTTTTAGTTTAATAAACATGGCAAGATGATTCTATTTCCAGTGGGTATTGTGTACCACATTTTTAAATGAATTAAAGTAAAACTGAGCATGGAAAACGGCTCTGTGCAAATGCAAACTGGATGAATTTTGTTACAAAACGAAAAGATTATAGCTAGGAGAAGAAAGTAGAGAACTGACCTCTTGGCTTGATGAAATTTCCATGAGATGATATTTGGAATTTTTGCCAGCATATGTTTCCCTGCTGCTTTAGTTCAGTTGCAAATGATCACTGATTCACTTGTATTTATTTTATTGCTGTTTTGAAGCATTGATTCCAGGTCAGCCTCCTGAGTGCCAGGAATACATGCTAGATCACCTAGCTTTAATTATATTCTTAACCAAAGTATAGGTATCTGGTGGCAAACCTCTTAGTTTCTAAAGCAAATTAATCCAGTTCTACAATTTCACCCAACTAATTTGATTTTCAAAACTATGCCAGCATTTGATTATTCATAATTTTCTTCAACTTGATAACAATGAAATATAACAACTCTTTTTTTTAAATCTTTATTAACTTGAGTATTTCTTATTTACATTTCGATGGTTATTGCTGTATTCTGGCTGTGTCTCTCAGGAGAGATCTACATCCGGCTCCTGTCGGTCTGCACTTCTTTGCTTCATCCATCTTATCTAGTTTGGTGGCTGTATTTGTATGGGCCACCTTTATTCTGTCTTTTTCTCTAATTCCTTACCTCTGCTCCCTTCCTCCCCCAAATGCTCCTCCCCTCTCTCCATAAATATATATTTATTTTTTTTTTATTAACTTGAGTATTTCTTATATACATTTCGAGTGTTATTCCCTTTCCCGGTTTCCGGGCAAACATCCCCCTCCCCCCTCCCCTTCCTTATGGGTGTTCCCCTCCCAACCCTCCCCCCATTGCCGCCCTCCCCCCATAGACTAGTTCACTGGGGGTTCAGTCTTAGCAGGACCCAGGGCTTCCCCTTCCACTGGTGCTCTTACTAGGATATTCATTGCTACCTATGGGGTCAGAGTCCAGGGTCAGTCCATGTATAGTCTTTAGGTAGTGGCTTAGTCCCTGAAAGCTCTGGTTGCTTGGCATTGTTGTACTTTTGGGGTCTCGAGTCCCTTCAAGCTCTTCCAGTTCTTTCTCTGATTCCTTCAATAGGGGACCTATTCTCAGTTCAGTGGTTTGCTGCTGGCATTCGCCTCTATATTTGCTGTATTCTGGCTGTGTCTCTCAGGAGCGATCTACATCCGGCTCCTGTGGGTCTGCACTTCTTTGCTTCATCCATCTTGTCTAATTGGGTGGCTGTATATGTATGGGCCACATGTGGGGCAGGCTCTGAATGGGTGTTCGTTCAGTCTCTGTTTTAATCTTTGCCTCTCCCTTCCCTGCAAAGGGTATTCTTTTCCCTCATTTAAAGAAGGAGTGAAGCATTCACATTTTGATCATCCGTCTTGACTTTCGTTTGTTCTAGGGATCTAGGGTAATTCAAGCATTTGGGCTAATAGCCACTTATCAATGAGTGCATACCATGTATGTCTTTCTGTGATTGGGTTAGCTCACTCAGGATGATATTTTCCAGTTCCAACCATTTGCCTACGAATTTCATAAACTCGTTGTTTTTGATAGCTGAGTAATATTCCATTGTGTAGATGTACCACATTTTCTGTATCCATTCCTCTGTTGAAGGGCATCTGGGTTCTTTCCATTTTCTGGCTATTATAAATAAGGCTGCGATGAACATAGTGGAGCACGTGTCTCTTTTATATGTTGAGGCATCTTTTGGGTATATGCCCAAGAGAGGTATAGCTGGATCCTCAGGCAGTTCAATGTCCAATTTTCTGAGGAACCGCCAGACTGATTTCCAGAATGGTTTTACCAGTCTGCAATCCCACCAACAATGGAGGAGTGTTCCTCTTTCTCCACATCCTCGCCAGCATCTGCTGTCACCTGAGTTTTTGATCTTAGCCAATCGCACTGGTGTGAGGTGAAATCTCAGGGTTGTTTTGATTTGCATTTCCCTTATGACTAAAGATGTTGAACATTTCTTTAGGTGTTTCTCAGCCATTCGGCATTCCTCAGCTGTGAATTCTTTGTTTAGCTCTGAACCCCATTTTTTAATAGGGTTATTTGTTTCCCTGCGGTCTAACTTCTTGAGTTCTTTGTATATTTTGGATATAAGGCCTCTATCTGTTGTAGGATTGGTAAAGATCTTTTCCCAATCTGTTGGTTGCCGTTTTGTCCTAACCACAGTGTCCTTTGCCTTACAGAAGCTTTGCAGTTTTATGAGATCCCATTTGTCGATTCTTGATCTTAGAGCATAAGCCATTGGTGTTTTGTTCAGGAAATTTTTTCCAGTGCCCATGTGTTCCAGATGCTTCCCTAGTTTTTCTTCTATTAGTTTGAGTGTGTCTGGTTTGATGTGGAGGTCCTTGATCCACTTGGACTTAAGCTTTGTACAGGGCGATAAGCATGGATCGATCTGCATTCTTCTACATGTTGCCCTCCAGTTGAACCAGCACCATTTGCTGAAAATGCTATCTTTTTTCCATTGGATGGTTTTGGCTCCTTTGTCAAAAATCAAGTGACCATAGGTGTGTGGGTTCATTTCTGGGTCTTCAATTCTATTCCATTGGTCTATCTGTCTGTCTCTGTACCAATACCATGCAGTTTTTATCACTATTGCTCTGTAATACTGCTTGAGTTCAGGGATAGTGATTCCCCCTGAAGTCCTTTTATTGTTGAGGATAGCTTTAGCTATCCTGGGTTTTTTGTTATTCCAGATGAATTTGCAAATTGTTCTGTCTAACTCTTTGAAGAATTGGATTGGTATTTTGATGGGGATTGCATTGAATCTGTAGATTGCTTTTGGTAAAATGGCCATTTTTACTATATTAATCCTGCCAATCCATGAGCATGGGAGATCTTTCCGTCTTCTGAGGTCTTCTTCAATTTCTTTCTTCAGTGTCTTGAAGTTCTTATTGTACAGATCTTTTACTTGCTTGGTTAAAGTCACACCGAGGTACTTTATATTATTTGGGTCTATTATGAAGGGTGTCGTTTCCCTAATTTCTTTCTCGGCTTGTTTCTCTTTTGTATAGAGGAAGGCAACTGATTTATTTGAGTTAATTTTATACCCAGCCACTTTGCTGAAGTTGTTTATCAGCTTTAGTAGTTCTCTGGTGGAACTTTTGGGATCACTTAAATATACTATCATGTCATCTGCAAATAGTGATATTTTGACCTCTTCTTTTCCGATCTGTATCCCTTTGATCTCCTTTTGTTGTCTGATTGCTCTGGCTAGAACTTCTAGAACTATATTGAATAAGTAGGGAGAGAGTGGGCAGCCTTGTCTAGTCCCTGATTTTAGTGGGATTGCTTCAAGTTTCTCTCCATTTAGTTTAATGTTAGCAACTGGTTTGCTGTATATGGCTTTTACTATGTTTAGGTATGGGCCTTGAATTCCTATTCTTTCTAGGACTTTTATCATGAAGGGGTGTTGAATTTTGTCAAATGCTTTCTCAGCATCTAATGAAATGATCATGTGGTTCTGTTCTTTCAGTTTGTTTATATAATGGATCACATTGATGGTTTTCCGTATATTAAACCATCCCTGCATGCCTGGGATGAAGCCTACTTGATCATGATGGATGATTGTTTTGATGTGCTCTTGAATTCGGTTTGCCAGAATTTTATTGAGTATTTTTGCGTCAATATTCATCAGGGAAATTGGTCTGAAGTTCTCTTTCTTTGTTGGGTCTTTGTGTGGTTTAAGTATAAGAGTAATTGTGGCTTCATAGAAGGAATTCAGGAGTGATCCATCTCTTTCAATTTTGTGGAATAGTTTGGATAATATTGGTATGAGGTCTTCTATGGAGATTTGATAGAAATCTGCACTAAACCAGTCTGGACCTGGGCTCTTTTTGGTTGGGAGACCTTTAATGACTGCTTCTATTTCCTTAGGAGTTATGGGGTTGTTTAACTGGTTTATCTGTTCCTGATTTAACTCCAGTACCCGGTATCTGTCTAGGAAATTGTCCATTTCCTGAAGATTTTCAAATTTTGTTGAATATAGGTTTTTATAGTAAGATCTGATGATTTTTTGAATTTCCTCCGAATCTGTAGTTATGTCTCCCTTTTCATTTCTGATTTTGTTAATTTGGACACACTCTCTGTGTCCTCTCGTTAGTCTGGCTAAGGGTTTATCTATCTTGTTGATTTTCTCAAAGAACCAACTTTTGGTTCTGTTGATTCTTTCTATGGTCCTTTTTGTTTCTACTTGGTTGATTTCAGCTCTGAGTTTGATTATTTCCTGCCTTCTACTCCTCCTGGGTGTATTTGCTTCTTTTTGTTCTAGAGCTTTTAGGTGTGCTGTCAAGCTGCTGACATATGCTCTTTCCTGTTTCTTTCTGCAGGCACTCAGCGCTATGAGTTTTCCTCTTAGCACAGCTTTCATTGTGTCCCATAAGTTTGAGTATGTTGTATCTTCATTTTCATTAAATTCTAAAAAGTTTTTAATTTCTTTCTTTATTTCTTCCTTGACCAGGTTATCATTGAGTAGAGCATTGTTCAATTTCCACGTATATGTGGGCATTCTTCCCTTATTATTATTGAAGACCAGTTTTAGGCCGTGGTGGTCCGATAGCACGCATGGGATTATTTCTATCTTTCTGTACCTGTTGAGGCCCGTTTTTTGACCAATTATATGGTCAATTTTGGAGAAAGTACCATGAGGAGCTGAGAAGAAGGTATATCCTTTTGCTTTAGGATAGAATGTTCTATAAATATCCGTTAAGTCCATTTGGCTCATGACTTCTCTTAGTCTGTCTACATCACTGTTTAATTTCTGTTTCCATGATCTGTCCATTGATGAGAGTGGGGTGTTGAAATCTCCCACTATTATTGTGTGAGGTGCAATGTGTGTTTTGAGCTTTAGTAAGGTTTCTTTTACGTATGTAGGTGCCCTTGTATTTGGGGCATAGATATTTAGGATTGAGAATTCATCTTGGTTGATTTTTCCTTTGATGAATATGAAGTGTCCTTCCTTATCTTTTTTGATGACTTTTAGTTGGAAATTGATTTTATTTGATATTAGAATGGCTACTCCAGCTTGCTTCTTCTGACCATTTGCTTGGAAAGTTGTTTTCCAGCCTTTCACTCTGAGGTAGTGTCTGTCTTTGTCTCTGAGGTGTGTTTCCTGTAGGCAGCAGAATGCAGGGTCCTCGTTGCGTATCCAGTTTGTTAATCTATGTCTTTTTATTGGGGAGTTGAGGCCATTGATATTGAGAGATATTAAGGAATAGTGATTATTGCTTCCCGTTATATTCATATTTGGATGTGAGGTTATGTTTGTGTGCTTTCATTCTCTTTGTTTTGTTGCCAAGACGATTAGTTTCTTGCTTCTTCTAGGGTATAGCTTGCCTCCTTATGTTGGGCTTTACCATTTATTATCCTTTGTAGTGCTGGATTTGTAGAAAGATATTGTGTAAATTTGGTTTTGTCATGGAATATCTTGGTTTCTCCATCAATGTTAATTGAGAGTTTTGCTGGATACAGTAACCTGGGCTGGCATTTGTGTTCTCTTAGTGTCTGTATGACATCAGTCCAGGATCTTCTGGCCTTCATAGTTTCTGGCGAGAAGTCTGGTGTGATTCTGATAGGTCTCCCTTTATATGTTACTTGACCTTTTTCCCTTACTGCTTTTAATATTCTTTCTTTATTTTGTGCGTTTGGTGTTTTGACAATTATGTGACGGGAGGTGTTTCTTTTCTGGTCCAATCTATTTGGAGTTCTGTAGGCTTCTTGTATGTCTATGGGTATCTCTTTTTTTAGGTTAGGGAAGTTTTCTTCTATGATTTTGTTGAAGATATTTACTGGTC
Source organism: Rattus norvegicus (assembly GCF_021556685.1). NCBI lineage: Eukaryota > Metazoa > Chordata > Mammalia > Rodentia > Muridae > Rattus > Rattus norvegicus. Next base: position 68,802,706 of record NC_141554.1, read on the forward strand.
CTTTGAGCTGGGAGTCTTCACTCTCTTCTATACCTATTATCCTTAGGTTTGATCTTCTCATTGAGTCCTGGATTTCCTGTATGTTTTGGACCAGTAGCTTTTTCCGCTTTACATTATCTTTGACAGTTGAGTCAATGATTTCTATGGAATCTTCTGCTCCTGAGATTCTCTCTTCCATCTCTTGTATTCTGTTGGTGAAGCTTGTATCTACAGCTCCTTGTCTCTTCTTTTGGTTTTCTATATCCAGGGTTGTTTCCATGTGTTCTTTCTTGATTGCTTCTATTTCCATTTTTAATTCCTTCAACTGTTTGATTGTGTTTTCCTGGAATTCTTTCAGGGATTTTTGCGATTCCTCTCTGTAGGCTTTTACTTGTTTATTAATGTTTTCCTGTGCTTCCCTAAGTGTGTTCATGTCTTTCTTGAAGTCCTCCAGCATCATGATCAAATATGATTTTGAAACTAGATCTTGCTTTTCTGGTGTGTTTGGATATTCCATGTTTGTTTTGGTGGGAGAATTGGGCTCCGATGATGGCATGTAGTCTTGGTTTCTGTTGCTTGGGTTCCTGCGCTTGCCTCTCGCCATCAGATTATCTCTAGTGTTACTTTGTTCTGCTGTTTCTGACAGTGGCTAGACTGTCCTATAAGCCTGTGTGTCAGGAGTGCTGTAGACCTGTTTTCCTTTCTTTCAGTCAGTTATGGGGACAGAGTGTTCTGCTTTCGGGCGTGTAGTTTTTCCTCTCTACAGGTCTTCAGCTGTTCCTGTGGGCCTGTGTCTTGAGCTCACCAGGCAGCTTTCTTGCAGCAGAAAATTTGGTCTTACCTGTGGTCCCGAGGCTCAGGTTTGCTCGTGGGGTGCTGCCCAGGGGCTCTCTGCAGGGGCAGCAACCAGGAAGACCTGTGCCGCCCCTTCCGGGAGCTTCAGTGCACCAGGGTTCCAGATGGTCTTTGGCTTTTTCCTCTGGCGTCCGAGATGTGTGTGCAGGGAGCAGTCTCTTCTGGTTACCCAGGCTTGTCCGCCTCTCTGAAGGTTTAGCTCTCCCTCCCACGGGATTTGGGTGCAGAGAACTGTTTATCCGGTCTGTTTCCTTCAGGGTCCCGCGGGGTCCTGCCGCTCCTGGGCCCTCCCCCACGGGAGCCCAGAGGCCTTATACAGTTTCCTCTTGGGCCAGGGATGTGGGCAGGGGTGAGCAGTGTTGGTGGTCTCTTCCGCTCTGCAGCCTCAGGAGTGCCCACCTGACCAGGCGGTTGGGTTTCTCTCTCACCGGGTCTGGGAGCAGAGAGCTGCTGCGGGCCGGGATCCATAAATATATATTTATAAAATGATATTTTGAGACAGGATGTCCTGTATCCCTTATATATAACTTGATATATAGCGGGTGATGACCTTGTATTTCTGGGAAGCATCTGGAACACATGGGCACTGGAAAAAATACAGAGGTGAATGTCAGCAGCAAACCACTGAACTGAGAATGGGACCCCCGTTGAAGGAATCAGAGAAAGAACTGGAAGAGCTTGAAGGGGCTCGAGACCCCATATGTACAACAATGCCAAGCAACCAGAGCTTCCAGGGACTAAGCCACTACCTAAAGACTATACATGGACTGACCCTGGACTCTGACCTCATAGGTAGCAATGAATAGCCTAGTAAGAGCACCAGTGGAAGGGGAAGCCCTGTGTCCTGCTAAGACTGAACCCCCAGTGAACGTGATTGTTGGGGGGAGGATGGGGAGGGGAACACCAATATAGATGGGGAGGGGAGGGGTTAGGGGGATGTTGGCCCGGAAACCAGGAAAGGGCATAACAATTGAAATGTAAATAAGAAATACCCAATTTGGGGCTGGGGATTTAGCTCAGTGGTAGAGCGCTTACCTAGGAAGCGCAAAGCCCTGGGTTCGGTCCCCAGCTCCGAAAAAAAGAACAACAACAACAACAACAAAAAAAAAAAAGAAATACCCAATTTAATAAGGATGGAGAAAAAAAGAAAAAAAGAAAAAATTATCTAAGCAAATGAGACACTTGTCTTTAGGTCAGTGTTGCCTGGTCCTAGAGGAGACAAGGTCGAGCTAGCTATTAGCCAGTCCTAGTTTGAGAGTGTTCCTCTTCGACACCTTTTAGTCACTCACTGTATTGTTCTTGTTATTCCTTAGAGTAACTTATTTTAGAGACTATTTTGGATATTTTATTTTCTTGTGTTTTCCTTTGGATTTCCTTTAATTTGTAGTCCACGATAATGTTAATATTAAATTTACATGTTCGTGAAAACAAACTGTTTGAAATTCTATTTCTCCTTCACAAAATTATTATTTCACCACTTCCTTTAAATAAAGTATGAAAGATCAAAAAAAGGAGGGATGAATGTGTACAAAGTACATATAGTGTGTGACTGTGTATGCAGGGGAGTGTACAATTTTATATGATATATAAAATACATGTTAGGTAAAATCCAATATAAGAGAGCATTATGAAATACTAAATTGTATGTTACCTAAAAATAATTTAACAATGAATATATGTATAATTTGTTTCAGGTTCCATTCTGAAACAAAAATATATGTGGCATATACCAATACAAGATATAGGACAAATAACAGTTTTCTTAAAGTTCTTTAATAATTTTAAAGGTTGGTCCGAGTTTCTACAAGTTATTTTTCTCCTACTTTAAGTGAGAAAATTTGCAATGACTAATGGTTTCAGTAAGAGTTTCTGGTCTAGGTAGTATTTTCTGCTAGTTTAATCGTGTTACATGTCTTTATGAACATGGTGGAAATTTTCACAGGATGTCAATGTAAGTCCTAATAGAAGAGGATAAGCAAAATACTATATAGTATATCATCTTTTTTATACCTACTTAATATGTGCACAAAATAAATATGAAGTCCCATAAATGGTTTTTAAAGTAATTTGGGGGTTTTTAATCAGTACCTTTGTAAACTAGATATTATTCTGAGAGAACAAAATATAAGTCAATAAATGCACAAATTACAAAGGAAATCAACTTAAAAGTTTTAACAACCCAATAAACATGTAAGCAAAATTAAAATTGCTATATTTGTATTGGGTAATTAACTAAGGGAAAGTTTTTGAGACAGAATCCCACAGTGTAGACCAGGCTTGCCTTGAACACATGGAAATATTTCTGTATCAGGCTCCAAGAGCTGGAAGTATGAGCATGAGCCACAATGCCCAGCAAAAAGAAAAAATTAAAGCCAAAAGTACTAGTGAAGATACTGGAAAAGTCATTACATACTTCCTTAATATCAGTTAGGAAATATCATTTTTGTATGAATGTTTCCAGATATGAATCCCAAAGTAAAACAAACAAAACAACAACAACAACAAAAAAAGAACAAAAACAAAAACAAAACCCAGCTGTGACACTGTTAAAAAACTATGTGTAGCTTTTCTTCTTGCTTGTATAAATAGAATTGAAATGATTTTGAAGTTTCTAGTATATTGGTTACATGGATGGATAACCTTGTTTTGTATTAGTGAGCACAGCTGATGCTTGAAAGTAATTTCCCATGCGCATAGCCCTTATAGTCTTGCTCCATTTTCCTTTATGTAAGAACACTTAAAGAAAAAGCGGTCACGAATTCGAAAGAGCAAGATAGGCTACATGGGAGAAGACAAGGAGTAAAGAAAATGAAATCATAATCTCAAAAAATAAAAATGTTAAAAAAGAAAAAAATTATTTGGTATATACAAATAAATTTGCAAAGTTAAAAAAAATAAAAATATTGAAATAAACCAACAACTGGGTACGTATGGTTATATGTGCCTTTGAGCCCAGAACTGGGCAGATAGAGGCTTAGAGATTTCTGTGAGTTTAAGGTCATCCTGGTCTACATAACAAGTTCAAGGATAGTCAAGCTACATGGTGAGAACCTTTTCAAAAATGAAATAAAGATGTAATACGAAAACAGCTCTGAAAAAAGATGTAGTAACTTACATTTATAGTTTTGCTTCTCAGGAGGCTGAGCAAGAGGATTTCTATGAGTTCAAGGCCAGCCTGGACTACAGTGTGAGACAAAAAACTTGCAGGCTGTGAAATCTGCTGCTACCTTTATGTGTGTTGAGAATTTACTGCATTCCATTGACTTTTCTAAGCACTCTTTTCATGTATTCCTTACAATTATTCTGTGAGATATCAATTAACACCTTCACATCACACAGAAGAAAAACTCAAATCCCAAAAGAGGAAAAAGTAGAATTGAGAACTGCCAGGACAGGTGGAGTGTGTGTATGAGAAGTTAAAAATAAAATTGCATCTAATCCTTTTCTGTAATTAATATTTTAATGTTCATCAATCAAGTTGACTTGATATTTTTTCTCTATTTTACAGGGTCTCCCTCTGTTGCCTATGGGGAGGGGTATCTCTCCCAAGGCTCAAGGGAACCTCCTGTCTTGGCCTCCTGAATTAATGGGACTTGAGGTATGCATCACTATGCATAGCTGGTTTGCTCCTTTTGTTTACCACTTCTAATGAGTAAAAGAGGTGTCAGAGAGAGTAAGGAATGAGTTTGCACACACACACACACACACACACACACACACACACTTTCTCACATCTAGAACATGTTTTTGTAATGTTTCCCTTGCATGATACTTTAGTTGTCTAAAAACAATTTTAATCTCTATTCAATTTCCCTAGAGGATGAGATACTTAATATTTTGTGAACAGTAATGAGGAGGGTATGCTTTTCAGGAATAGATGGCAGTCTTAACAAGATAGATCTGCTGCGTATTTAGAAATACTTTCCTAGGAAAAAGCAAGAAAAAGAGTCTTGTCAACACACACACAACACACACACACACACACACACAAATAGAATGAAATTTCTCTCAAATTTGTAATAATAACTATATCTGTGGTTTCAGGTTTCAAGGGTTGTAGTTTTATTACCCCTACTGAAATTTCATCTAGAACTATTGAAATTAATGACTCTTTACACCATTGTCAACAGAAAGTCAAATTTGAGAGAATCTGTAATTTCTGAGGGAAAAACTGTGTAGTCTGTGTTTTTCCCAGAATGGTACTGTATATGATTATGCCATATGTGTTTATTTGTAGAGACTGCTAACATCTGAACATACAAAATCAAACAGACAAACTCTTGCACAATTGCTCCCCCAGCATTCTACTCTAGAGGAATGCCACTGCACATGGATTCCAAGCAGGTTAAAAAGAAAAGTAGTTGATTAGATCTCAGAGCACCCAGTGAACGGGATGACGGCCACAGCTGCAGTGGAGACACCAAAAATGGAGAAGAGTGCTTCCAAGGAAGAGAAGCACCAGCCAAAGCAGAAAGGCAGCACAGACCGAGACAATGCTGATCCTGAGGAATGGGTGAACTCTGAGAGTGACCCTGAACCGATGAGCTTTAAGAGTGGCCACAACAGCAACCAATCTGCAGATATTCAGTTGAAGAAGAAAGAGATGCCCTCCAAGCCACATCGCCCGCTCTGTCGGTCACCCTGCCTGGACCGGCCAAGCTTCTCTCAGAGCAGCATTTTACAGGATGGGAAGCTAGACTTGGAGAAAGAATACCAAGCCAAGATGGATTTCGCTCTAAAGTTGGGCTATGCAGAAGAACAAATTCAATCAGTGCTTAATAAACTAGGCCCAGAATCACTTATTAATGATGTATTAGCAGAGCTTGTGAGACTTGGAAACAAAGGTGATTCCGAAGCACAAGTCAACTTGAGTCTGTTATTGCCCCGAGGAGCTAGCTCCAGAGAGATTGCGAGCCCTGAATTGTCTCTTGAAGATGAAATAGACAATAGTGATAATTTAAGACCAGTTGTTATTGATGGAAGTAATGTGGCAATGAGGTAAGCCTCGAGAATTTTTTCCTCTCCTTCTAAAACAGTCTTCTATTACAAAGCACCAAAAGAAGTTTTTTGTTGTTTGTGTCTTGCATTCCCATAGATGAGCAAAAAGTTTAGCATTATCCTTTCCTTACCTTTTCATTCTCCTTTGGAATTAGTACCAATTTATCTTCAAGTATTTTTAACGAAACATTAGATATTAGTGATGCTTCAACAGACAGAGTATTTAATACCAGTGTCCTGTGCTAACTAGATTAATCATCTTCAGAACCACTGCTTACACATCGCCAGTTGGCGTCTCAGAAATTTTCTGTAACTTCCAGTCTCTAATATACAACCCTCGGATCTTTCTGCCTTTAAGGCAAAGGTGTGTTCTGGACTTTTCTCCTCCCACTTAATTGCATCATTTATCTTAGTCTCTTTAATGGTCTTCTTGTAAATGATGCTGGTTTCTATATCCACTACCTGGATTCATGTCATTTCCCAACCTAGAAATTACACTTTCCTTATCTTCCTACCCTTAAAGATGTACCACCTACATCTCTATAGTTTTTCTAAACTCCATTATCCATGTTAGGATAAATATTTACCCCACAAAGATATCCACATGCTAATCTCTGAAGCCTGTAAGTCTGTTAAATAGTGAAATAGACCTTGTATATGTCTTCAACTTAAGAAGTTTGAGCTGGGTAATGTATACCTTGTACAATTAAGATTAGCCAAGAGTTGCTGCTGGAGAAAGGCAACAGGATCAGAATAAACAGCAAGGCATGCTACAGAAATAAGAAACGAGAGTGCAAGAAGTGGGCCATGAGCACAAGAATGAAGGTAGAATCTAAAACCTGTAAAGTGTTAGCCTGAAGAAAGAAAGCAGCCTTGCCAAATTTTGATTTTAGATTTCTGATGTCTTAAACTTTAAAATAGTAATTACTATGCATGTAGTAATTTGTTATAATAACAATGGTAAACTGATACACTGACTCCTGGTGAGACTGAACTAGTGCCATCACTAGGAGAGTCAGCGTGCTGATTCCTCAAAAAACTAAAAATAAAACTAGCATGTGGTCCAGGCGTACTAGTCCTGGATATGTAACTGAAGGACACAAGAAAGCCACAGCGATGCTTGCATGCTTCTTGGTTCCTAATCAGAAGAGCCAAGATAACCAACCAGTCTGAATGTCCGTAGACCAAGTAATGGATATAGGGATTGTGGTCTATGCAGAAAGTGTTTTGTTTGAAGGAAAATTGAGTGAACCAGAGATTTATTTTTTTAAGTAAAATAACTCAGATTCAGAAAAAGAAAAGGCTGATATGTTTCTTCTATGTCTAGTATAGATATAAAAGCATAAATATATATGACACATAAATAGAAAAAGAGTATGAGGGAGGAGGAACAGGTCCAAACTGAAATGAAAGAAAAACTAAAGCAAACGGGGAGGCTATTGGGAGGACAGGAACCATTGAAAGGCAAGAAGAGAGAGAATTTATTAGATATTTTTCTCATTGATATGACAAAACGCCATACAAAAGGAGCTTAAAAAAGAAGTCCTTATTCTGGCACACAGTTTAATGGTACAGCCCATCATGCTTGGGAACATATGGAGGCAGAAGCATAAGACAACTGGTCACACTGTATTCACAGTCTGAAAGCACAAAAAGATGAATGCTGCTGTTCGGCTACATTTCTCCTTTTGTTCAGTCTGGGTCTGCAGTTTATTCAGAATGGGTCCTTCTTTGTCAGTTAAACCTTTCTAAGAACAATGTCCCAGACACAGTCAGAGGTATATTCTCATGGAAATTCCAACTTTGAAGAAGTTGACAGTCAAAGTTGGTCTTTACAGCTGTACCACTCAATTTTATTCCCAAATACATAGCTTTAGACCATAACATTCTAGCTCAAGACTATAAAGACTCAGTTTCAAATGTATTTAATCCATCCCAACACTATTTGAGAGTATAAGATCTTTTTTAGAACTCAGAAGAATTTCTTAACCGTGAATATCTATAAAATCAGAAAACAAGTTACTTACTTCCAACCTACAAGGCTCCAGAATAAACAATGTCATTCCAAAAGGGAGGAGTCTGATGATAGCGAGGACAAATCAGATTAAAGCAAAACCAAAACCTAGCAGGGGAAACAGCAACTCCTACAGCTTGACTGAGACTTATGATGGCATCATCTGGGCTCCAATACTCATGGGAATCCTTACTCCTCCAGGTCTGCTCCCTATAACATATCTTTTTAATGACTCCATGGATACCTTCAGATTTTCTCGGTAGAGGTCTTATTGTACCAGTATCTCCAAAAATCCTGCAGGTTTCATTACAATTTACACATCACTTTCCAAGTTTCATGAAATAGACTTTTAGGAACTCCTTATAAGTAGATTGCCTGGTCTCAGCACCTCTCAGGAATGTTAGCACAAGACTTGACAACCCAAGTCTTTCATTTCATATGCCTATAAAAGCATCACGGTGCCTATGATGCTTCCAAGTTCAGCGGGGATTGCAAGATGTAGTGTAGCTCCCTTCTAGCACAGCAGCATTAGCCTTTGTAAGCCTTTTTTGCTAAACCTGGAAAAACACTTTCCTACAAAGTTATTTTTGAGCAGAGAAACATTTCGGCTGCATTTTCAGTTTAAGCTCTTCCCTTAAAAATATTTTAACATTGTCACAACATGTAACTTTGCCCTAAAACAAAGCAAAACAAAACAAAAACCCTTTCTCATTCACGGGAGATTTCTCTTTAATGTTTCTAATCTCTAAAAGTTACAGATGCTCTGTCTTCATCTTCCTTCTCCACAACTTTAAAGGCACTTTCATTTCCTGAACAAACTTTGTTTTCGTACCTTTCTGCTCTCCATTTTCTTCTTTTTAAAAAGACTTGTTTGTTCGCATGTGTGCATGTATGAATATGCATATGAATGCATGAGCCCATGGAGGCTAGAAGGGGGCATTGGATCACCTAGAGCTGAAGTTATACACAGTTGTAAGCAACACAAACAACTCCAGTGCTGGGAACTGAACTCCAAGTCCTCCTGAAGAGCAGCAGGTATTCTTAACCCCTGAGTGATCTATTTAGCCTCCTCTCCTTGTATCATTATCTTACTGTGGACTTGAATAAGTGCAGTGAACAGTAACTACGATGCAGCCTGAAGGATACACCCTTGGAAATCTCCTCTTCCAAAAAATGTAGTCATTACATTTAAATTCAGCCCACTTCTCAGTGAAGTGTAGCAGAAGGGGCTCAAGAGACAGCTCAGCAAAAAAGGGCCCTGAGTGCTCTTCCAGATGATGCAAGTTCACATTTTTCTTTTTTACTATTTTTTTTGTTTAACATGTTTTCTTTCCTTTTCTTTTTCCATGCCCGCAATCCTTCTATTCCTTTTTAAAATGACATCTTTTCTAGTGTTGCGGGCACATAGGGGGTTTGACTAGATTTAGATTGGATCTTTCCTTCTAAAGTAGTTTGGTGGCGTTGCTAGAGCAGCAGCTGGTTTTCTTCTCTTTCAGTGTTGTGGTCGAGACCTTGAATTAAGGCTGCCCAGTAAAATATCCCTAAAATAAAGCCAGAAGACACACTGACCTCAACACATGCCCAAATCACAACTTAGAAACCCAAGAAATAGGAAAATGGAAGAACATGTTGCTTCATCAACCATCAGTAATAGGATCCAAAGCCCCCTTTTGGTGTGCATGAAGACAGCTACAATGTATGTGTGTGTGTGTGTGTGTGTGTGTGTGTGTGTGTGTATTATATTCTTTAAAAAATTAAACCAAGGAGGAAGATTGCAATGCATGCATCCATTTATGGGTTTTCTAAAATGAGTCTCCATAAAATAAGCAAGGGAAATTGGAGATCAGCCATCCTGTGAAGTGGATAATGGTGGCACAACACTCATTTCAGGGACAATGAAGAAAGGAAATGTGGGAAAACAAGGGAGTACAGATTCTTTTGCTAGTTTTCCTCTGCTTGGTTCCCTTTTGTTCCTAACCATGATAACTAATATCTTAATACACACCATACTATTTATGCTACTCTACTCCATAAGAATTCTTGGAGTTGAAGAACTCATTGTTTTTAGTTGACCGTTATTGCATTTTGGTCTATCTATTTGCTGCACTTGCTTCTGCAAATGATATATGCTTGGAGTAGTGTTTGAAATTGAGGCTTGACTACCCTGAGCACATGGGCTGAGGTTTTACCAATTGTGCTATGCCCAAACACAGATTAAAACCTTCTTTGGTGGTTTGATAAGAATGACTCCCATGGGCTCATATATGTGAATGCTCAGTCATCTAGGAGTAGAAGAATTTGAATAGATTAGGGGGTGTGGCCTTGTTGGAACTGTGTCCCTAGGGAGGCTTTGATATTTCAAAAGTCCACTAAGCCCAGAATCTCTCTCTCTTCTTCCTGTTCATGGACCCAGATGTATAACTATTAGCTAATTTTAATTAACACCATATCTACTTGTGTGCTGCCATGCTCCCCACCATGATGAGAATGGACCAAACTTCTGAAACTATAAGCAAATCCCAGTAAATGTTTTGTTTCATCAGAGTTGATCTGATCATGGTGTCTCTTCACAGCAATACACCTTTGGTCTTGGAGGTAAGCTATTAAGACACAGGATGTTAAAGGGGAGGCAAAACATCCTACCCTGAGGGAACACTTCCTAAAATCACAAAGTAAACAACTCAAAATATCTTCAGAAAGCCCCTTAAACTGACCATATTTACTATTTCTCTCTTTCTACAAGCATATATAAGCCATCAACAGGACATTTCACCCAAACACTAAAGAATATATTTTCTACTCAGTAATTCATGGAACTTCCACCAAAACCAACCCCATACTAGAATATGAAGCATGTATCAACAGATACAAGAAAATTGAAATAATACATTGCACCATATCTGACCACCATGGATTAAGGTTGGATATCAGTAACAACCAAAAAGCAGAAAGTATACAAACTCATGGAAACGAAAGAGCTTACTACTAAATGCAGAATGGCTCAAGACAGAAATCAAGAAGGAAATTAAAAAAATTTACAACTGAATGAAAATGAATGCACAACATATTCAATCTTTTCAATTAATTAATTATTTTATTTATTTACATCCCAAGTGTTGTCCTCCCTCCTGGTCCTCCCTTTCAGAGTTCTTCCCCTCTCCCCTTCACTTCTGAGGTGTCTCCCGCTGCCTCAGGCCATCCCTTTTCCCTGGGCACATCAAGTCTCTAAGGATTAGATGCATCCTCTCCCACTGAGGCCAGAGAAGGCAATCTTCTGTTACATATGTGCTGGGGGTGGGAGGGCTCGGACCAGCCCATGTATGCTCTTTGGTTATTGGCTTAGTCTCTGGGATCTTCCAGGAGTCCAGGTTATTTCACACCATTGGTCTTCCTGTGGCATTGCCATCCCATTCAGTTCCTTCAATCCTTTCCCTAACTCTTCCAAAGGGGTCCCCGACCTCAGGTCAATGCTTGCTGTAAGTATCTGCATCTTTCTCAGTCATCAGGGGACAGCCATGATAGGCTCTGTTCTGAAAGCACAACATAGCATTAGTAATAGGTCAGGCCTTGGAGCCTCCCTTGAGATGGATCCAAAGTTGGGTATATTTTGCCTGCGTATTTTGCAGGCAGGACAGATTGTAAGTCAAAGATTTGTGGCTGCGTTAGTATCCATGTATCACTTCTGGTAGCTTGGAGAGTACCGTTCTGCACCTACAAGACTTAGTATAAGGGTGAAAGCTCCATGTAGGCATCAGCTCAACTTCTCCATGTTAAATGACTGTCCTCACCAATGGTGCCCTGCTGCCAGTTTGTGGAAAGCAACCCTTTTTCTCTGTATCACTCTGGGTTGTTTCCGGATTTCCATGCGACTCCTTTGCCCAACAACTCAGTTTCCTCCACTGGAAGCCTTGCCTGGCTACAGAGATGTACAGTTGAGACTTCTTATCCCTTGCTACTAGGAGACCTCATTAGCATCACCTTCATAGATTCCAGGAAGCCTCCACTGCACTACATTTCCAGACCATTCCCCAAATGCCCTCCAATTCCAGCCACCTCATCCCATATTCTCTCCCTCTACCCCACAGCCTTCAACTGATACCTCCTGCTCCCATCCCCATTTGCCCCCAATCTACCCATAAAATAAATCCTATTTCTCCTTTCCAGGGAGAGTCATACCTCCCCACTGGCCAACTCTTTACCTAACCTTACTGCATCTACAGATTGTAGCTTGGTTGTCATTTAATTAACAGCTAATATCCACTTATAAGAGAATACATACTATAATGTCTTTTGCAGTCTGGGTTTCTTCATTTAGGATTATTTTTTCTAGTTATATTCATCACATGCAGTTCTCATGATGTCATTTTTAACAGCTGAGTAATACTCCATTGTGTAAATGTACCATATTTTACATGTCCATTCTTCAGTTTAGGGACACCTTTATTGCTTCCGGTTTCTGGCTACTATGAACAAAGCTACTGTGAACATGGTTGAGCAAGCATCCTTATGGTAGGAAGGAGTTTCATTTTTTTAATAGTTAGATATTGTTATATCAATTCCAAGTTTTCTGAGGAACCACCATATTGATTTGCACAGTGGCTGTAAAAGTTTGTACTCCCCCACCAAAGGAAGAGTGTGACCATTGCTCTATATCCTCACTAAGATGGCTGCCACTTGTGTTATTAACCTTGGCCATTCTGACAGGTGTCAGATGGAGTCTCAAAGTGGTTTTGATTTGCTGGTGGCTAAGGATGTTGAATATTTCTTTTTTATTAATTAATTTATCTATCTACACCACAAATACTGCCTCCCTGTTGGTCTCCCTTTGCAAAGTCGTTCCCGCGTCCCCCTTCCCCTCCCTTCACCAGGGTGGATACCTATCCCGGGTATCCTTGCACCTTGGCACATCAAGTCTGTACAGGATAAGGTGCATCCTCTTCCCCTGAGAGCAGACCAGATAGCCGTCTACTACACAGGTTCTGGGGCCTCGGACCAGCTGCTCTATGCTCTTGGGTGGTGGTTCTGTCTCTGGGAGCTACAAGGGGTCCAGGTTACTTGCCAGTTTGTGCTTTTTTTTATTGCTTCTATTTCCATTTCCATATCTTGGACAGTCTTATTCTTTCCTCCAATGAGTTGTGTTTTCTTGGCTTTCTCTGAGGGATTGATTTATTTTCTCCATTTTTGTTTGTGTTTTGCTCTATTTCTTTAACAGATTTCTTCATTTCCTCTTTCAGCCCTCTATTACTTTCATGTGGTTGGTGTTAAGGTCTTTGTCCTATGCTTCAGCTATGTTGGAATTATTCACGGCCTCCTGGAGTAAGACGGCCACGCTCAATAGTGAGCTCATATTTCCCTGGCTGTTACAGACTGTATTCTTTATTTTAAATCACTTTACATCTTGATTGCTGCCCCCCTCCTGGTGCTCCATCACACAGTCCCTACCACCGTCTCCCCTCCCCTTCTCTTCTGAGAGGGTAGAATTCCCCCCACTTACCCACAGTATCCTCCAACCCTGGCAACAAGTCTCTACAGTGCTAGGCATATCCTCTCCTACTGGGACCAGACAGGCAGCATAGTTTGGGGAACATATTCCACAGGCAGGCAACAGCTGTAGTGATAGCCCCCACTCCAAACTGAATATAAGTGCAGGGGACCTAGGTCCAACATGTGGATGTTCTTTGGTTGGCGGTTCCATCTCTGAGAGCTGCCAAAGGTCCTGTTAAGTTGACTCAGTTGATCTTCCTGTGGAGTTCCTATCACATTAGGGGTCGTCAATCCTTCCCCCAACTCTTCCTTAAGAGTCCCCGCACTCTCTCCACTGTTTGGATGTGAGTTTGTGCATCTGTTTCAGTCAGCTCCTGGCGGGGGGATAGGTTGCGGAGCCTCTCAGAAGACAGTTATGTTAGGCCCCTGTCCCCCAGCTCTGGCAACTGCATATTTCAGTTCATTCCCCTGGCTATTTGGCACTCTCTCCTGTTCTCCCAACACCTGATCCAGAAACCCACATTTCCCTGCCAGTCCCCTATCCCACTGAGTCTCCTCCCTCCATCTGCCTTCAATGACTACTACCCCTTCTAAGTGAGATTCAAGTATCCTAGCTTGTGTCTCCCTTCTTGTTTAACTTCTTAGGGTCTGTGGGGTATGTCGTGGGTATTCTGTACTTTATGGCTAATATCCGCTTTTAGGTGAGTATATACCATGCGTGTCCTTTTAGGTTACTTCACTCAGGAGGATATTTTATAGTTCCATCTTTTGCCTACAAAATTCATTATGTCCTTGTTTTTAATAGCTGAATATATCCCATTGTGGAAATGAACCACAATTTTTGTATCAATTCTCTGGTTGAGGAACATCTGGGTTCTTTCCAGCTTCTGGCAATTATGAATAAGGCTTCTATGAACATAGTGGAGCATGTGTCCTTGTTATATATTGGAGCATCTTTTGGGCATATGCCCAGGAGTGGTATAGCTGGGTCTTCAGTTTAAGACTATTTCAAATTTTCTGAGAAACCACCGGATATATTTCCAGAGTGGTTTTACAAGTTTGGAATTCCACCGGCAATGGAAGAGTTGTTCCCTCTCTCCACATCCTCACCAGCAAGTACTGTAACTTGAGGTTTTTTTGTTTTTTGGTGTTTTTTTTGACATTGAAGTTTTCTCAAATATTTACTCATCATTTGTGGGTTTTTTTTTTTTTTTAGCAGTGATCTGTTCCATTATTTGTCCACTCATTGATAGATTATTATATTTGGTATTTAATATCATTGAGTTCTTTATACATTATATCAAACCCATCTGATCTATAACTGACATTATTTTTCCATTTTGGAATGTTGTCTCGCAACTGTTCTGGTTGTGTCCTTTGCTGTATGTAAGCTTTCCTTCTCCTTACATTATTATTTTATTCCTTTTTTTTTTACAATCCAGGCATTGCCCCCCTGGTCTGCTCTCCTACAGTTCCTCATCACATGCTTCCTCCCCGTGTCTTCAAGAGAATATCCCCCTCCCAGGCCTCCCTACTCCCTGGGGCCTCAAGTCTTTCAATGGTTAGGTACATCTTCTCTGACTGAACCCAGACCCGGGAGTCCTCTGCTGTACATGTGTTAGAGGCCTCATATCAGCTGGTGTGTGCTGCCTGGTTGGTGACCCAGTGACTGAGAGATCTCAGGGTCCAGGTCACTTGAGATTGTTGGTCCTCTACAGGGTTGCCCTCCTCCTCAGCTTCCTCCAGCTTTTTCCTTATTCAACCACAAGAGTCCCAGACTTTAGTTCAATGGTTGGGTGTAAGTATCTGCATCTGACTCTCAGCTGCTTGTTGGGCCTCTCAGAGGACAGCCTTGCTAAGCTTCCGTCTGTATGCACAGCATAGCATCAGTAACCGTGTCAGGTCTTGAAGTCTCCCCTTGAGATGGATCCCAATTGGACCTGTCACTGGACCTCCTTTCCCTCAGTCTCTTCTCCATTTTTTCTCTGCAGTTCTTTTAAACGGGAACAGTTCTGGGTCAGAGTTTTAGACTGTGGGATGGCAACCCCATCCCTCCACTTGATGCCCTGTCTTTCTACTAGAGGTAGACTCTACAAGTTCCCTCTCCCCACTGTTGGATATTTCATCCAAGGTCCCTCCCTTTGAGTCATGGGAGTCTCTCACCTTCCGGGTCTCTGGTACTTTCTAGAGGGACCCCACCAGCTCCCACCCAATGAGGTTGCATATTTCCATTCATTCTGCTGGCCCTCAGGCTTCTCTCCTGTCTTCAGCGCCACCATGCCTGATTATATTCCCTTTTTAGCCTCGCACTCCCCTCTCTCATCCAAATCCCTTCCTCCTCTTGCATGATTGATTTCTTATTTCTCCCAAGTGGGATTGAAGCATCTTCACTTGGGCCTTCCTTCTTGTTAAACTTCTTAATGGTCTGTGGATTGTTCCCTAGGTATTCTGTACTTTTGAGCTAATATCCACATATCAGTGAGTACACACCATGCATGCTGTTTTGGACCTGATTTACCTCACTCAGGATGATATTTTCTAGTTCCATCCATTGCCTGCAAAACTCTTGATGTCCTCATTCTTAATAGCTGAGGAATACTCCATTGTGTAAATGGACCACATTTTCTGTATCCATTCTGTTTTTGAGGAACATTCTGAGTTGTTTCCAGATTCTGACTATCACAGATAAGGCCACTGGGAATTGAGTGGAGCATGTATCCCTGTGATATGGTGGTGCATCCTTTGGATATATGCCCAAGAGGGGTATAACTGGGTCTTCAGGTAGATCTATTTCCAATTTTCTGAGGAACCTCCAGATTAATTTCCAGAGTGGTGGTACCAGTTTGCAATCCCACCAGCAACATGTGCTGTCACCTGAGTTTTTGATCTTAACCATTCTAATTGGTATAAGGTAGAATCTCAAGGTCATTTTGATTTGCATTTCCCTGATGACTAAGAACTTTGAACATTTCAGTAAGTGCTTCTCGGCCACTCAAGATTCCTCTATTATGAATTCTCTGTTTAGTTCTATACCCCATTTTTTTGATTTGGTTGTTTGGATTTTTGGAGGTGAGCTTCTTGAGTTCTTTATATATTTTGAATATTAGCCCTCTATTAGATGTGGGGTTAGTGAAATTTTTTTTTCCTAATCTGTATGTTGCCAATTTGTCCTATTGACTACGTCATTTGCCTTACAGACATTTTCAGTTTCACGAGGTCCCATTTATCAATTCTTGATCTTAAAGCCTGAGCCATTGGAGTTCTGCTTAGGAAATTTCCCCCAGTGCCAATGAGTTCGAGGTTCCCCCATCTGTTCTTTTATTATTAAGAATTGTTTTCGCTATTCTGGGTTGGTTTGTTGTTGTTTTGTTTGCCTTTCCAAATGATTTTGAGAATTGCTCTTTTCATATCTGTGAAGAATTATGTTGGGGTTTTGATGGGGATTGCATTAAATCTGTAGATTGCTTTTGATAGGATGGACATTTTTACTAGGTTAATCCTGCCAATCCACAAGCATGGGAGATCTTTCTATCTTCTGAGGTCTTCGATTTCTTTCTTGAGAGACATGAAATTCTTATCATACAGATCCACTTGTTTGGTTAGAGTTACCCCAAGATATTTTATATTATTTATTACTATTGTGAAGGGTGCTGTTTCACTATTTTCCTTCTCTGCTTGTTCATCATTTGTATAAAAGAAGGCTACTGATTTGTTTGAGTTAATTTTATACCCTACCACATTGCTGAAGTTATCAGCTGTAGAAGTTCTCTGGTAAAATTTTGGGGTCACTTAAGTGTACTATGATATCATCTGCAAATAGTGATACCTTAACTCCCTCTTTGCCAATTTTTATCCCCTTAATCTCCTTTTGTTGTCTTATTGTTCTACCTAGCACTTCTAATACTATATTGAATGGGCAGCCTTTGTCTAGTCCCTGATTTTAGTGGTATTGCTTCAAGTATCTCTTTATTTAGTTTGATATTGGCTGTTGGTTTGGTGTATATTGTTTATATTATGTAGGTATGGGCCTTGAATTCCTGATCTTCCCAATACTTTTAACATGAAGGGGTGTTATATTTTGTCAATTGCTTTTTCAGCATCTAAGGAGATGATCATGTGATTGTTTTCCTTTGAGTTTGTTTATATAGTAGATTACATTAATGGATTTTCATATGTTGAACCAACCTTGCATCTCTGGAATGACACCTACTTGGTCATGGTGAATGATTGTTTTTAAACTGTTCTTGGATTTAGTTTGCTAGAATTTTATTGAGTATTTTTGTGAGATTGGTCTGAAGTTCTCTTTCTTTGTTGGATTTTTGTGTGGTTTAGGTATCAAAGTAATTGTGGCTTCATAGAATGAATGAGGTAGTGTTCCTTCTGTTTCTATTTTATGGAATAGTTTGAGAAGTGTTGGTATTAGGTCTTCTTTGAAAGTTTAGAAGAATTCTGCACTAAGACCCATCTGACACTGGGCTTCCCCCCCCCCCCATGGTTGCAAGCTTTTTTTTTTAATTGGATATTTTCTTTATTTACATTTCAAATGTTATCCCCTTTCCTGGTTTTCCATCCAGAAACCCCCTCTACCCTCCCCCTGCTTCTATGAGGGTGCTCCCCCACTCACCCACCCACTTCCTCTCCCCTTCCCCACCCTGGCATTATCCTACACTGGGGGCATTGAGCCTTCAGAGGACTAAGGGCCTCTCCTCCCATTCATACCTTACAATGCCATCCTCTTTATCATATGCAGCTGGAGCCATGGGTCCCTCCATGTGTACTCTTTGGTTGGTGGTTTAGTCCCTGGGAGCTCTGGGGTGTCTGGTTGATTGGTATTGTTGTTCTTCCTATGGGGTTGCAAACCCCTTCCGTTGCTTCAGTCCTTTCTCTAACTCCTCCACTGGGGACCCCATTCTCAGCACAATGGTTGGCTGCTAGCATTTGCCTCTATATTTGTCATGCTCTGGCAAAGCATCTCAGGAGACAGCTATATCAGCTCCTGTCGCCATGCACTTCTTGGCATCCACAATAGAGTCTGGGTTTAGTGACTGTATGTGGGATGGATCCCCAGGTGTGGCAGTGCTTCTTTTTGTTCTAGAGCTCTCAGGTGTGCCATTAAGTTGCTTGTGTAAGATCTCTCCAGTTTCTTTACTAGGGCACTTAGTGCTGTGAATTTTCCTCTTAGCACTGCTTTCATTGTGTCCCACCTGTTTGGGTATGTTGTATCATCCTTTTCATTGAATTCCAGGAAGCCTTTAATTTTCTCTTTATTTCTTCCTTGACCAAACTATCATTGAGTAGAAAGTTGTTCAGCTTCCATGGATATGTGGGTTTTCTGTTGTCTCTGTTGCTATTGAAGTCTAGCCTTAGTCCGTGATCTGATAAGATGCATGGGATTATTTCAATATTCTTGCATCTATTGAGGCTTGTTTTGTGACCAAGAAACAAGCGGAAGTTGCCATTCTAATATCCAATAAAATATACTTTCAACCAAAAGTCATCAAGCAAGATGGGAAAAGACACTTCATAATCAGCAAAGGAAAAATCAAAGAGCCTCAATTGTGAACATCTATGCTCCAAATGCAAGGGCACACTCATTCATAAAAGAAACTTTACTAAAGCTCAAAACACACATTGAACCCCACACAATAATAGTAGGAGACTTCAACACCCAACTCTTAACCAATAGACAGGTCATTGAAACAGAAACTAAACCGAGGTACAATGAAACTAATAGAGGTTATGAACCAAATGGATTTAACACACACACACACACACACACACACACACACACACACACACACAGAGAGAGAGAGAGAGAGAGAGAGAGAGAGAGAGAGAGAGAGAGAGAGAGAACAGAGCTTTTTATCTTAGCCATTCTGATTGGGGTAAAGTGGAATCTCAGGGTCCTTTCAATTTGCATTTCCCTGATAACTAAGGATTTTGAACATTTCTTTAAGTGTCATTCAAGATTCCTTTATTAGGAATTCTCTGTTTAGCTCTGTACCCTGTATTTTAAATGGGTTACTTTTTTAAAAATCTTTTTTGGAGTCTATCTTCTTAAGTTCCTTATAGCTTTTGAATATTAGCCCTCTGTTGGATGTAGGGTTAGTCGAGATCTTTTCCCAATCTGTAGGCTGCCTTTTTGTCCTATTGACAGTGTCATTTACCTTACAGAATCTTTTCAATTTCACAAGGTTCCATTTATCATTTTGATCTTGGAGGCTGAGCTATTGATGTTCTGTCCTGGAAATTTTCTCCTGTGCCAATGCATTCAAGGGTATTTTCTACTTTCTCTTTTATTAGAATCAGTGTGTTTCCAATTTCTGACTTATGAATAAAGCTGCTACGAACGTGTTTGAGAAAGTGTCCCTGTGGTGTAGTGGGGAATCTTTTGGGTGTATGCCCAGGACTAATATAGCTGGATCCTGAGGTAGGACTATTCCCAATAATCTGAGAAACTGACAGATTGATTTCCAAAATGATTGTGAAAGTTTTCACTCCTACAAGCAATGGAGGAGTGTTCCTTTTGCTCCACATCTTTGCCAACATGTCCTACTTAAGTTTTTGATCTTAGCCACTCTGACAGGGGTAAGATGGAATCTCAGAATCATTTTGATTTTCATTTGTCTGATGACTAAGGACATTGAACATTTCTTTAAGTGGTTTTAAGCCATTAGGGAATTTTCTATTTGGTTCTATACACCAAATTTTAATTGTGGTCTTCAGTTTGATGGTGTCTGATTTTTCCAGTTCTTCATATATTTTTGCTATTTGTCCTCTGTCTGGTGTAGGGTCAGTAAAGATAATTTCCCATTCTGTAGGCTGTTGTTTTATTGTATTGATGGTGTCTTTTGCCCTACAGAAACCTCAGTTTCATGAGGTCCCATTTATTAATCTTTGATCTTAGTGCCTGACCTGTTGGTTTTCTGTTTAGGACGTTGTCTGCTGTGCCAATGTGTTCAAGGCAATTATTCACTTTTTCTTCTACTAGATTTAGTGTATCTGGTTTTATGTGGAGGTCTTTGATCCTCTTGGACTTAAGTTTGTGCAGGGTGACAAATGTGGACCTATTTTCATTCTTCTACATATAGACATACAATTAGAAACACCATTTGTTGAAGGTGCTTTCTTTTTTTCCCTATTGTATAGTGTTGGCTTCTTTGTCGAAAGTCATGTGTCTGTAGCATATGGGTTTATTTCTGGGTCTTCAATTCTATTCTGTTGATCAACAAGGGCAACCTGGCACCACCTGGACCCAGGCCTACTACAGTAAGCCCCAGATATCCTCCCACAGCCAGAGCACAACGAGATGGCCTTAAATCCAATCTTATAAAGATGATAGAGGCCTTTAGAGAGGAAATAAATAAATATATTAAATAAATACAGGAAAATACTATCAAACAAATGAAGGAAATGAATAAAACTGTTTAAGACTTGAAAATGGAAATAGGAACCATAAAAAAAACTCAAACTGAGGGAATCCTGAGATGGAAAACCTAGGAAAGAGAACAGGAACTACAAACACAAGCATCCTTTTATGGTAGAAGATACCATAGAAGAAGTTGATACATTGGTCAAAGAAAATGTTAATCTAAAAATTTCATGACACAAAACATTCAAGGAATCTTGGACACCATGAAAAGGCCAAACCTAAGAATAATAGGAATACAAGAAGGCGAAGAGTTCCAGCTCCAAGGACCAGAAAATATTATCAACAGAATCATTGAAGAAAACTTCCTCCATCTAAAGAAAGAGATGCCTATAAGCATTCATGAAGTTTGCAGAACACCAAATAGGTTGGAATGTAAAAGAACAACACTCCCACCAAATAATAATAAAAACACTAAATGTGCAATTAAAAATTTAGAACACTGATGGAAGAAACTGAAGAAAACACTATAAGAACAAAAGACCTCCCATGCTCATGAATAGCAGATTTAATATTGTGAAGATTCTGGTATCAAAGGATTGAACGCAATCTCATTCAGATTTCAATGGCATTCCTTGCTTAAATAGAAAAGTAATATATAAAATTCATAAGTAAGTACAAAAGACCCGAATAATCAAAGCATTTGTGAGCAAAAGTAATCATATCCTTGATATAAAAATTGACAGGTCCATAGTAGCAAATAGAGCAAGCTGCTGGCATAAAACCATAGACCAGTGTAAAGCATAAAGGACCAAGAAGTACATTGTGTTGCTATAGCCACCTGATTATTTACAAATCGATATAAAAAAATTACACATTGGAGAAAAGATATCCTCTCAAATTATGTTGGGAAAGCTGGGCATCTATATAGAGAATGAAACCATATCTCTGTATGACATCATTTACAAAAATTAATTCAAAATGTATCAGTGGCATTAAATTAAGGTCTGAAACTTAGAATCTTTAAGAGGAAACCAGAAACATTCTGAGAAACAGGTTGTACTGGTTAGTTTTGTGTATCAAGTTGACGCAAGCTAAAGTCGTCACAGAGAAAGAAGCCTCAGTAAGGCATTTACTCAACTAGTGATCAATGGGAGAACTCCTAGACTATTGTGCATAGTGCCATCCCTGGGCTGGTATCGTGGGTTCTATAAGAAAGCAGATTGAGTAATCCAGTAGGCAGCCCTCCATGGCCCCTGCATCAGCTCCTGCCTCTAGGATCCCGCCCCATTTGAGTTTCTGTCCTGACTTCCTTTGATGATGAACAGCTATGTGGAAGTGTAAGCTGAAGAAACTATTTTCTCTCAACTTGCTTTTTGGTCATGTTTTGTCACAGCAGTATAAACTCTAAGTAACAGGTTGTGCTGTCTGGTTCTTATGAAATTGACATAAGCTAGAGTCATTTTGGAAGAGGAAACTTCAATTGAGAAAATGTTCCCACCAGATTGAGATTGGGCAAGCCTATGGGGCTTTTTAAAAAATCAATGATTCATGTGGATCAGTCCACTGTGCCCAGTGACATCTCTGGGCTAGTAGTTCTGAGTGCCGAGCAAGTAAGCCATGGAGAGGAAGGCTGTAACCATAATTCCTTCATAGCCTCAGTGTCAGTTTCTGCCTCCAAATTTCAACCTTGAGTTTCTTCCCTAACTTCCTTAGATGATGGACTTTACGAGCTGTAAGCTGAAGTAAACCCTTTCCTCCCAAATTGCTTTGGATAATAGTGTTTTATTTCAGTGATAGGAATTCTATTACTTGTCATCTGCAAATAAGCTAAACAGAAAAAAAAATCTGTGAATTAAATGACATCATGAATCAAACAGAACTAACAGATATTTATAGAATATTCTGTTCAAGTACCAAAGAATCCATATGCATCCCAGTAGCCCATGAAACTTCCCCCAACACAAAACAAAATCAACAAATATGAGTAATTTAGAGTTCTATCCAGCATTGTATCTGATTATAACATGACTAAAGCTAAAGAAACTGCAGTGGAGTCCATGAACTCAAACTAAACAGCACCACTGAATGAAAACAGAACCAAGGGTAAAATAAAGTAGGAAAGGTTAAAAAGTCAAGTACAGCAAAGTCTATGGAACACAATGAAGGGAGTTCTCAGGAAAGTTTATATCCATGAGTGCCACCATGAGGAAAAAAATAAGCCTCAAATTGATGCATCTGAAGGCCCTATAAAATCAAGAACTAATAAAACCCACAAAACCATGTGAAACGTAAAAGCTTCTGTAGAATTTCCAAACCAAAAGGAATGGCAAAATCAAAACAAAACAAAAAATAGTCAACGAAATGATTCCTGATGATACTCTGCTATGCTTCTAGATTGGTCTAGCCCAGTTGTCATCGAGAGGCTTCATCCAGCAACTGATGGAAATAGATGCAGAGATTCACAGCCAAACATTAGGCTTAGCTCAGGGAATCCTGCTGACGAAGGGGAGAAAGGATTGTAGAAGGCAGAGTGGTCAAGGATACCACACAAAACACATAGGATCAAATAACCTGGGCTCACAGGGAGCCTGCATGAGTCTGACCTACATCCTCTGCACATATATTACAGTTGTACACCTTGGTCTTCATGTGGGACTTCTAACAGTGGAAGTAGAGGCTGCCTCTGACTTTTTTGCCTGCTTTTGGGACCTTTTCCTCTTTCGGGGTTCCCTTGTCCAGCCTTAATATGAGGGGAGATGCCTAGTCTCACTGCAACTTGATATGCCATGTTTGATTAATATTCCTGGGAGGCCTGCCCTTTTCTAAAGGGAAAGGAAGAGGAGGAGTGGATGGGGAAGTATAAGGAGGAAAAGGAACTAGGAAAAGAAGAGGGTATGGAAATTATGGTCATGATGTATATATGTATAATATATGAGGGAAGAAGGAATTAAAAGTAAAAATAATATCCACAAAAAGTAAATATCAAGAGCTTATCATAATCTCAAAAATTTTAAGAAACGACTGTCTTATGTCTAGTTGTGGCTTTCTCTGATGGTCTCCATTTGCTAGAGAGAAAAGAATGTTTGATGAGTAGTGGTAGCTCCAGTTATCTGAGGGTATAAGGATAAGGATTAAGGATAAGATTTAAAGTGTAGTCAGAAGTTAACTAATAAAGTAGTGGTACAATGTAGAGATCAATGGATCTTGGGCAGCACATGGTCAATAGATAGATCTATATCACATATCCTGAATCTATGGCTCAGGGAACACCACAGAAGAGAAGGCAGAAAGATTGTGAGTCAAGTCCAGAGATGTACTGGGAAAGTCTCTCCTAGACATGACTGCATTTACAAACCAGAACAATAGCAATATATTGACATGATAGGGGGAAATTTTTGAGGTTTCTCATTTCTAGACAAAGAGCTATTGGCTACTAGTAATTGCTGGAAAAATAAAAATTAGCTCATCCCAGAGATGAACTCTTGTATTGGCTGTTAAATGAAGAGCGATCAGCCTTGAAATTGTGTACACACAAACAACATAAACAGACTCAGGAAGTTACATTTATATATGTATAAATATATATTCATAAATGCATATAAATATATGTGCATACACATATATAATAGGTATAATCAATGGAAAAGAAGTTATCAACATGAGAATTGGGTGGCACAGGTGGAATTCAAGGAAGAATAGCTGGGAGGGACTGAAAAGAGA
Organism: Rattus norvegicus; assembly: GCF_021556685.1. NCBI lineage: Eukaryota > Metazoa > Chordata > Mammalia > Rodentia > Muridae > Rattus > Rattus norvegicus. Next base: position 68,827,128 of record NC_141554.1, read on the forward strand.
AAAGGAGGGTAGAAGTGATTCAATTCTAATTAAGTTGAAAGTGACGAAACACTTTCCAGTTCATTTTATGGAGCCAACATCATCCAGATACCAAAACCAGAAAAAGACTCAACAAACAAAAATGAAAATTATAAGCCAATGTCTCTGATAAACATGAATGAAAGTTCTTTCAATAAAATGATTTGAAAACAAAATTTAAGAACACTTCAACAAGATTATCCTGTAGGATCAAGTTGATTTAACCGCATGATCATCTCACTAGATGCAGAAATGCCCTTTGACAGACTTCAACAACATGATAAAAATCCTAGAAGATTTAGAGATAGAGAGGACATATCTTAATATGACAACCACAACAAACAAAAAAGCCCACAGCCATTATCTTGCTAAATGAAGGGGAAAAAATCTAAAAATTTTCACTAAAAATAGGAACTAGACAAAGATGTTGGCTCTTCCTCTGCCTATTCAAAATAGTGACAGGAATCTGAACTATGGCAGTAAGACAAATGAAGGACATCAAGGCTATGAAAAAAACTCAAACTATTCTTATTTGAAGACAGTATGACTCTCTATATAGAAGAAGCTAAAAATTCTACCAGAAATATCCTATAGCTGACAAGCACAATCATAAAAATACAAAACTACAAAGAATACACAAGTGGCAAACATTTCAAGAAATAAACAAGCAAGGCAATTCCACTCACAATACCCTCAAAATATCTAATGGAATAAATGTAATCAAAGTAAGGCAGTGAAAACACCATTGAAAGGATAAATTGGAAAGACATCTCACGCTCATGGATTGGTAAAGCTAATATTGGGAGAATAACCATCTTATCAAATGCAATCTACCAGTTCCCAGAGACTGAACCACTAACCAAAGAGCAAGCATGGGATGGACCTAGGCCCTCTGCACATATGCAGCGGATGTGCAGCAGGTCCCGCAACAACAAGCAGGGACTGTCCCTTGCTTTGTTGTCTGCCTGTGCATCACATCCCCCTAACTGGGCTGCCTTGTCTGGCCTCAGTGAGAGAGGATGCACCTAGTCCTGCAGTGACTCAATGTGGCAGGGTGGATTGGTACCCAGGAGGAGCTCCCTTTTCTCAGAGGTAAAAGGGAGGGGTATGTGGGAGGGGCTGTATGGAGGGGGGATCAGGGTAAGAGGGGGCTGCAATTGGAATGTAAAGTGAATAAATAATAGGAAAAAGTGGGGCATGGGGCTGGAAAGACGGTTCAGTGGTTAAGAGCACATATTACTCTTCTAGGAATGAGAGTTCAGTTCCCAGTACCTATGTTAAGTGGCTCACAGAAACCTGTAACTCCATGTGCAGAGGATCTGATGCCTCTGGCCTTCTCAGGCATCTACACACTTGTGACAGGCACGCGTGCACACACACATTTCAAAAACGATCAGAGAACCTTACAGACATCTCTCAACTGACGAATTACAAATGGTCAAGAAATGTTTAAATAAATTTCAACATCCCTGACCATCAGGTAAATGAAACATAAAATTTTGAGATTTTTATGTTACCCCAAACAAAATAGCTAAGATCCAGAAAACAAATGATGACAAATTCTGATATGTATGTGGGGAAAGAGCAAGACTTACTCGCTGCTGATAGTACACATTGGTGAAGCCTCACTGGAAATCAATTTGGAGGTTCCTCAAAAGGCTACATGATGGAGCTATACTACTTTTGGTCACATATCTCTCTAGTAATACCTGCACATCACTTCTGTTTCTTTATTCACAATATCAAGGAAATGGAAACACTTTTGATATGCATTAACTGATGAATGAATAATGAAAATGTGGTATATTGGTATATTTACACGGTAGAACATTATTCAGCAAGTAAGAAAAATGTAACTTTGAGAGTCATATGTGTTCTAGTTTGCCTTTTATTGCTGTGATAAGGACCATGACTGAAAGAAACTTGGGCAGGAAAGAGCTTATTTGGTTTATAGATCAGGATCAGATTCATCATTGAAGAAAGCCAAGGCAGGAACTGAATCAGATCAGGAACCTGAAAACAAGAATTGAGGCAGAGATAAGGGAGAAATGCTGCTTACTGGCTTGCTCCACATTGCTTACTTGGTTTGCTTTCTTATACATCCCAGGGTGACACTGCCCGCAGGTGGCTAAATCCTCCCATAGTGACCACTAATCAAGAATTGACCCACAGTTTTGCCTATAGGCTGTGCTGGTGGAGGCATTTTCTTGACTGAGGTTCCTGCTTCCCAGACAACTCTACTTATTTATGTCAAGTTGACAAAAATCCCCAATACAGTTAGGTAAATGGATAGAGCTGGAAACATTTGTTCTGAGTGAAGAAACCCAGAACCAGAAAGCAAAACATCAAGCATCACATATGTTATACCTCACTTGTGTATATTAACCTTAAATCACATGTGTGTTCCATCTAGAACCCATAGAAGTCAGGAAATTAGTAAAGGACCATAGCAAGGGTAATTTCAGGGGAGGGGAGAGAGAACCCAGTGGTGTAAAGAGTTAAGGGGGTCGGGGCTGGGGATTTAGCTCAGTGGTAGAGCGCTTGCCTAGGAAGCGCAAGGCCCTGGGTTCGGTCCCCAGCTCCGGGAAAAAGAACCAAAAAAAAAAAGAGTTAAGGGGGAATAATGGCACAAAAGTTTTTAGTGGAATAAATTAGGGAAATGGGAAGAGATAACTGTCGTGGCTTGAATAAAAAGAACCCCCCAACAGGCTCAGAGGAAGTAGCACTATTAAGAGGTGTGGCCTTGTTGGAAGAAGTATGTCACTGGGAGATGAACTTTGAGATGTCAGATGCTCAAACCAGACCCAGTGCCACTGTCTTTTCCTGCTTCCTGCTCATAGGGATGTAGAACTCTCAACTACCTCTCCAGCACCATGTCTGCCAATGTGCCACCATGCTTCCTGCCATGATGATAATAGACTAAAACTCTGAACTGTAAGCTGGTCCCAATTAAATCCATTCTTTTCTAAGAGTTACCATGGTCATGGTGTCTTTTCACAGTAATAGAACCCCAACTAAAACAATACCTAACACTAAAGACATTTCAAAAAATTCTATGGAGACCTTCTATGGTAGAATCCCCCTAAAATCTGTACATACACATATATAAAAAGTTTGAAGTGTTTATCTCATAACAGGGCAACAATGTCCCTATTAGACACCACTGGATAGCACATAAAAAGCCCAGTGACCAGAATGAGTTACTTTTTTTACGAGTTGTTATCAAGCGAATTCTCAAGAAGTCCCAAACAATACATACAAATTATTGCCAGTGCTCTTGGTTACCTTCCAAAACTTGGTGGCAAGATCCTATCGCTAAAAATGCCATATACATCTGAGTCATTAAACATGGAAAATTCAAGCTGTTACTAATCAGGAAGCTTCATCTATACTGGCTACTTTTCATAGTACTAGAAGGGACTATGCAAGTTACTGCAACAGAAGAGTAATCATCAGCCTTACTCAGTGTGTACTCTGCTAGCTACAAAAATGACCTGGCAAGACATGTTCACCAGAGCCAGAAATGTTATAAGAGTAACTAACCACTTTCCACTTGGATTTAAGGCTTACTTCACAAGTTGAAACCCATTTCTTGCACTGTTATTGGGGCTTAGAATCTATAGCTAGACAGGTCATAGATCATAGACGAGGACTTACTATTATTACTTTCCTAAATGAACATAATGATAAACTGACTCCTAATGGTTTCTTATTATACCAAGAGGTGAGTATGTAGGTCAACCCTCATGAGAGAAGCTTCTCTTTTCAGTACATGATGATTAACACAGAAACACAACTGATCAAGGAGCAAAGAATTAGAGACTGTGGAATTAGAGGCTTAGACCTAAATGAAACATCTGTATCATAACTACACACACATACACACACACAGAAGGGGGGAGAGAGAGAGAGAGAGAGAGAGAGAGAGAGAGAGAGAGAGAGAGAGAGAGAGAGAGAGAGAGAGAGATCTGGACAAATACGATTGTGCCTCCAGAGTTAGCATTGCAATGTTAGAATCATAGGACCAAAGCACCCATGATTCAGCTTCTTGTTACTACTCCAGTTGTCTAGCCAAAAAAAAAAAAAAAAAAAAAAAAACCTGGCATATTCCTCTGAAGGAACAGTGCAGTAGGAAAAATAAGGAGGAGGCTGCAGCATATGCTAAAGTTTTGGCCAAATAGAATGGAGAAAGCAAAAAAAAAAATGCTAAGAGAAAACTGCTAAGAGAGACATAGGCTGTCCTGACTGAGATCTTGTATTTCTGTTGCTGGTTAGACTGTTAGCTTGGAGGGGACGGTGGGAAGGGTTATCACAGAAGCCTTCCATGTCCTCCTCAACTATGCATCTGCAATTTTTTCTGATTGTCTCAAAAATAAGAGTCTTTAAGAGTAACAAATAAATGATCAGACCTTGAAATAAGATAAAAGTAAATGCAATACAGTATATACATAGACTCAGGGACAGAAATTAGATAGGATCATCTGAGGAGGAAGAAAGGGCTTTTGATGCACTTCTGTACTTTTATCATGGGGAAAAGACCTGAAACTAGAAAATGATAGTACCTCAACATCATAAGGTGTATACACAAATCTGTAGTAAAGTTTATGGTAAATAGGGGAAATACTAAAATGGTTTCCTATAAAATCAATAACAAGTGTATAGACTTTCTTCATTTTTATTACACCTTAGCTAGAGAAATTAGCATGGGGGGAAAGCAGTGACAAGTAGCAAAGATATATGTATAATTGATTTGATAATTAATATAAATATATAATATAGTGTGTGTGTATGTGAGAGAGAGAGAGAGACAGACAGACAGACACTCTATAGACTATTAGATAATTCTTAGGTCTGACAAATTATTTCAGAAACCAGTGTACAGCATCAACTCACAAAAATCAGTAGCTTTTCTATTTAACCAATGTATAGAAAAAGAAATAGGTAAAATAATTTCATTTACAGTAGTTCTCAAAGTAACTTAGAGATAAGTACATATAACCATGAAAGTGATAGAATTCTGTAGTCAACTTTCAAAACTGAAAAAAAATGGAAGATGCTAGATGATGGAAATACATAGCTTCTTGGATCAGCAAAACTGGTACTATGAAAAGGCTATATTATTGAAAGTGATTTACAAATTCATTATTTTCCCCAGCAACATTCTAATGACATTCTTTACAGAAATCGTGTTTCATCTTCATGGTATCATTATACATATGTGTCTGTATTCCTCTTTCGTATTTTTTCTGATTGATCATTTCCCGCCCTTTCCTATACCTCTTCCCCTACTCAACTGGTTCCTTCACGTGTATGTGTTGTGATGTGTGTATGTGGGTGCTCTTGCCCATGCGGGTGTATGTGGAGGCCAAAAGTAGTTATTTGAATGAATTCTTTAATTGCTTCTCCCACTAGGGTGGCACAATGAACCTACAACTTAACCATTTATCTCAGGCCCTCAAGTGCTGGGGGACACACTCTTGCTCCTCTAAATGTTGTCACTTTGTTATATATATATATATATATATATATATATATATATATATATATATATATAGTTACATTGTAAAAATTTTAATGAACATGGAATAATGATGTCCTATGCTTTTTCAAATGTCCTCAGTGTTTATAGTGTTTATTATCCTACTACCCATGAAGGATCAAACCCTAATACCATTCAGTGAGTAGAAAATAAATTGCTGTTACAGCAACATTAAGTTATATAACATATAAAATATACATAAAATCAATTACATAAAAACCTAATGCTGTATCAATTACCACAAAGCCAGAAGTGGCAAAATTACTGCATAGTGTACTATAAAGATATAGTTTGGATTTTTTCATAAAAGTTTTTATTGATTCTTTGGGAATTTCATATGACGTACCCCAGTCATGCTCATTTCTCAGTCCTTTCATGTCTGCCCCCTCCATTGTGACTCCCCTAAAGTAAAAACAACAGAAGTCTAATTTGTGTTATCTAGATACTCACTGGAGCATGGTCAAACTCTCAGTGGCCTGCCCCTTAAATAGAACCGAGTCCTTCCCCTCCCACACACCTGCCATAAGCCATCAATTAGGGACAGATACACTTCAGCATCCTTGTCACACTTTTTAAGAGTTCTCTTCAACGCTTGCTGTTTAGGCCGTTACTTTGCGGGGAGGGGGAAGGGGGAAGGGGTGTCACAAAAGCCTTCTCCATCCCTCTTCCTCAACTATGGATCTGCAGTCATCAATATCACTGCAAAAGTAGCTTCCTTGTTCATTACGGTAAGAGCAGCTCAGATCATGGACTTCCACATGGTTTCTGGCAAAAGCACAGACCAGGAACACTACCCCCAGCTGCAGAAGGACCACGGACACCAATATAGCCTCCAGTGGCAGCATGGCCCAGGGACAACAACTCAGCTTCTGGCTGTAACAATGACCATGGATCTCCTCATGGCCTTGCATGGTAACAGGAGCCACAGGCTTCAAACAAGGCTCTCAGCTATATATACCATTGACCCCTCAGTGGCAGCATAGACTATGGACCTCAACATAGCCTCAGATGGCTACACAGGCCACTCACATCAGCCTGACTCCCAGCACAAGCAGCAAAGCCCAAGGCTTCAGTCAGCAGCACAGATCACGTACAACCACATGGATCACAGGCTTTATCACGGCCTGGGGCAGAGTATGGATCTTAGACATGAACATGATCTCGAGTATGTAACATCATGGACCATAGTGGTCCTTTGCGGAGGTCCAATCCAGGAAGTGAACCATCCCATATCTTGGCCTCCATCGTTGCCCAGAACCAGGACAATCTCACAGCTGGGTGGCATGTTTGGGGGCTGAGTCTGCTTCTGCATGAGTTCAGGGCTGCTGTACACAGCCCAGCTGATTCTAACTGGGCAGCTGTCGACCTCAGGCCTCTCTCTCATCACGGCCTTTCTGTCTCTAGTTCTGCCTTTCTTCACAGCGCAATTACCACACCTCACATACTTGTTCGTTGTAGTGATGCCTGACTCATGAGGCTGGCTTTTGCCCTCCACCTCCTGGATTTAAAAAAAAAAGTTTATTTTATATGTATAAAATAAACTGTAGCTGTCTTCAGACACACCAGAAGAGGGCATCAGATCCCATTATGGAGGGTTGTGAGCCACCATGTGGTTGCTGGGAATTGAACCTCTGGAAGAGCAGTCAGTGCTCTTAACCACTGAGCCATCTCTCCAATCCCTCCTGGATTTTTAAAATTACACAATGTCTGTGGAAATAATTTTTTTCTTAGTGCATCATGTTCTGATTATAAAAGAAATGCTTGACTTTGGAGGAAATTTTAGGCATAGAAGAAGAGCATATTTATTTTGTCATTTTCACTGTCATTTTAAACTTAATATATGTGCTTAATGACTGGGAGTATGACACAGAAGAGGCTTCTCTAACATTTGTAAGGCCATAAATTTAACGATATAGAGTGGTGTGCGTGAGTGTGTATGATCATGCATATGTGTTTAAGCTGAACATCAACTATGTTCCATATAAACTTTTCTAATCATCTGAAAAGTACCCTTCTTTTTCAATCTGTTATGAACACCCACATCTTTGAGTAAAGCTGGCAACAGAAATAGAAAGGAGGAAGTGAAGCTAATAGTAATTGTAGCCTGTTCTAAGTTGTGAGTTGTTATTAATTGCCCTTGGCATTGAGGGAAATTTGTAATACAACAGTGAAATAAAAAGAATACAGTTTTCTCTTTTAAAAAGTATTTTTGACATAGAGATGTGACTTAATAGTAGCAAGCTTGTGATGGTCCTGAGTTTAATTATCTGCATATATATATAATATATATATATGTATATATATACACACACACATATATATAATGTATGTACACATATATGTATATATGTTTGGCATCATCAAAAAATGTTAGTCAGGAATGATGTTAGTACTTTTTAATCTCTGTACTTGGGAGAATGAGGCAAGAGCTTCACCAAAAGCTGGAAGCCAGGCTCTAGATAGTGAATTTTAAGCCAGTCTGAGCTATATAGTGCAAAAAAATACATGAGAAAAGAAATGAAAACATCTGTCACTAATCCCAGCACAGAGAAGCGCACTGGTAAAGAGTTTCTTTTTGCTGTCATTATTAACCTTTTTGTCTCTTGCCCTCTAATGTTTCTGAAGCCATGGGAATAAAGAAGAATTCTCCTGCAGAGGAATACAGCTCGCTGTGGATTGGTTTCTAGACAAAGGCCATAAAGACATCACTGTATTTGTACCAGCATGGAGAAAGGAGCAATCCCGCCCTGATGCGCCGATTACAGGTATTATTTTAAATTAAAAAACAAAACAAAACAAAACAAAAACCCAAAAACTTTTCCTCGACAGTCAAAGCTAAAAAGCTAGTTTGGAGAAAGGCAGATGGTCCCAACTTAGATAATTGCTTCTCTAAGTTAAGTATGCTTAAAATGTCTTTTAGTGAGTGCATTTTTTTATAAAGTGATCCATGTGAAACAATCCTTGTTTTGTGGTATGTGATAGTTAAATAAAAATTTACATTTGGAAAACTACAAAGCATATAGTTGTGAAAAAGAACATTATTTTTATGGAAATCTGCACACTCCTGCAATCCCAGTACTCAATAGACTTAGGCAAGAGCGTGGCGAGTTTGAGGCTAACATGCACTTTATAGTGAGTAACAGGCCAGCCTGTTTGAGCATAGATTTCAGACAGTAGGGAACAAGTATGGTTATGAATATAACTGATTTTTTTCAAGAAATTAAAGGTTACATGATATACAGGCAATCTTATTTTTGTATCAGAGAAACAACTGTGGGGTTTTCAAGTTAGGGAGAACAGAGAGGAGAAAGTCCCAAGACAGGAAAATCCAATTAGTGTCTGAGACAAAGAAGGCTCAGAGCCTAGGGATGATCCTAGTGTTTAAAGCTCTAGAAAAAGATGTTTTCATTTCGTTCTTTTTGCATAAGAAAAAATAGACAATAACAATAAATGTGCAATGACACACTTAGTTGGGTTATGCTTATCTTTATATTAGTGCAGTTCTAAAATTAACTTTTAAAGAGTCCTTTATGGGAAAAGGGGTTCATGAAAATAAAGGTGCCTAAACTTCACAGGAATTGTGCTGTGCACCTCATGCTGGCAGCTCAGTCACTACATTGCCCATACACGGAAGATGTGCTCTGTATAGCACTGAAGAACATACAGATCTCAGTCTCCTGATTACCACCATCTCATTCCTGACGTCACTACTCAGAAAGTACCGTGAGTGGGTGCTTAAGTTCTGTCCTGAGCTGTCTGTATCTGTAGAGCAGGCCCAAGACCCAGTGTGAGAGTTGATCTCAGTGCTCTTCAATCCCCAGGAAGCAAGTTTTCTCTCGTAAACAATTGGGTCCAAAATAGTCAGTAAGATGACTCAGCAGGTAAAGGCACTGCCAAGTCTGATAACCTGATTTTAATCGCTGGGAACCAAATGGTGGAAAGAGAACTAACTCCCACACGCGCGCGCGCGCGCGCACACACACACACACACACACACACACACGCATCCTTCACGCCCATGCGCACACTGCACAACTACTTAAATGCTATAGCTTGTTGTCCTACCTTAGTTTTGTCTTTCTTTCAGGTAAAAATAAAAAACAAAAGTCTTCTCGAGTGATGGCTTGCTCTCCTGACAGACACAGCCTTTGCTATTTCTGAACTTAAACAGTCAAGAAGCCAGGCTAGGGATGAAGATGTGGATCAGTGGTAGAACACTTGCCTACTATGCTTTTGAGTTTGGGTTTCCACCTCCGCACCACAGCGGGGAAAATCTGATGCTCCAGACAAAGAGCAAAACAAATATCAAGAATACTAGAGTAAGCTTGGCACTCACGTGTTATCCCAGCTCTTGGACCATTAAGATAGAAAAATCTGAAACCCCAGGATAGCCTGGGCTGCATAGTAAGACTGTCTTAAAACAAAAACAAAAACAAAAACAAAAACAAAAAGGAATGTTGTACCATGTGTTAGTTCTTACTCTTTGTAATAGTATTTTTTTTAATTACATGTGTCGTAATCTAGGGTTGTTTTTTGTTCTTGTTATTTGTTTTACTGAAAGAAAAACTAAAGTGTAAAAGAGAAGATGGCTTATCTAAGGTCACACAATTCTATTTAATGTCTCAGCCAGAAAATTAGCACACTTGTTCTCTAATTAAAAATAAATCCTTGGGCTGGAGAGATGGCCCAGCAGTTAAGAGCACTGACTACTCTTCTAGAGGTCCTGAGTTCAAATCCCAGCAACCACACGGTGGCTCTCAATCATCTGTAATGGGATCTGCTGCCCTCTTCTGGTGTACATGAAGATAGCAGCAAAAAAAATCTTTTAAAAAAATCCTTTATCTAGTACTAACTCTTGTTTGGATAATATGGGAATAGCACAGTTCATTTCCAAAGATGATTTCTACTATGTGGCATAAACATATTTTGATAGATCAAGATATTCTGCGTAAACTGGAGAAGGAAAAGATTCTCGTCTTCACACCATCCCGAAGAGTCCAAGGCAGAAGGGTGGTCTGCTATGATGATCGGTTCATAGTCAAATTGGCTTTTGATTCTGATGGCATCATTGTGTCCAATGATAACTACCGAGACCTTCAAGTTGAAAAGCCAGAATGGAAGAAGTTTATAGAGGAACGGTTGCTGATGTATTCTTTTGTGAATGATAAGTGAGTTTCTTTCTAAACCGTTGTGTACAAATTACTGGTAGTAATGCATTACACTTCAATAAACATATCAGACACTGTATACCATGAATTGTGCTGGTTTGCTCTAAGGATAAAAGACTGAATAGGAAGCAGGACTCACCATCAAGGGGCTCAAAGTATATGAGAAGAAAGGTAGAGAAAGGGTAGAGAGAAAATAATGACAGGATGTTAGAAGTTGCTTTGTCTTTTGAAGTGGATTTTTACAGAATAAAGAGGGCTGCTGGGTATGATATGTGAAAAGAACACTATGAACAAATCTATAAAGGTATGAAAGTGGCTGGTATACTGGGGAAACCAACATTCATGCCAGTATGACTGCTGTATATAGTCTATGAAAAAATGGTGCATGAGGAAATAATCCTTTCTGGGTGATCAATTAGAAACAAAGGGAAGAAATGCTATTTTAAGAGAAGATAGATGGAAGCTGGAAAGCACAATTAGAATGCTATGACTGCAGTGTAGGCAAGAGCGAAGGAAGGAAGGCCTGAACTCTTATAAATGGTGGTAGGGACAGCAAGACATACATTCACCTTGTGTTGGCTTACTTTCAGGTTTATGCCACCAGATGATCCTCTTGGACGCCATGGTCCAAGCCTTGAGAATTTCTTAAGAAAGAGACCTGTGGTTCCTGAGCATAAAAAGCAACCGTGTCCGTATGGTAAGTACTTCTGGATAGAATTAAGTTCTGTACTAAGGGAAGCCCACAGATTCTTTGAGTAATTTTCCTTTTCAGATTTCTATTTCAAGTGAGAATTCTTGGCGTGTCCACTTTCCATGAGTTAAAATCTGTGTCTTTATGTACTCTGTTAGGTGCACAAAGAACCACCCTAGAAACTTCACAAGGAAAGCGTAACTAGACTTGAAGTTGGGAAATAGTTGTCACTTGTTAACAAACCAAGTTGTCATTTGTTAAAATGTGCTCTAGATGCCTAATCCCTGAGTGATGTTGCCAGGAGTAAGGACATGCAGAAACTATATAGCCTACAAAGTAGAAGGGGCAATTTCCAAGGGTCTACCCCAAACAAGATCATATTTCTTAGGCAGGTGACTATGCCTTCTATCAACTCACTCTACCATTTTCCTTCTGATTTGTACTTCTGTTGCTTCCACTGTTTTTCATTTGTATATTTAAACTGTAGCTTTCTTAAGTATTATTGTGCTCATACCAAAACCCCTGCTACAAGGTTTGTGAGCCTAACAATGCGACATGAGCTATTTCCGCTATTTTGGATATTTGAGCTTGTTGAATAATCACTTGTTGAGGGGAGTGGCTTTTTTTCCTCAATTCATGTGTGTTGTCTCATTTCATCTTTACAATACTCCTGTAATATAGACACAGTTATGAAACTAGTTTACCAAAGAGAAAAATGAGCCTTAGGAAATAGTTACTTGTCTAGGTTACACCGTAAAGGATATAGCTGGAATCGAAACTTAGCTCTCACTGGCTTCCAAATTTGTGCTCCTTGCACTGCATCATTCTGCTTTCTGTTCCTCTAGGCTGCCTCAACATACAGATTTTGCCTAAGAAAAGTTGTCCATCACCAGAAAAATGAGGCTAGTCCACAGCTCAGCTCTTAGCTCTTACACTGCAGTTTCCTCCGGAGCTTTCCACTCACTTCCTCTCCCTTCACAGTATGTGGTGACTCCTTGGTGTTGTCTGTGTCTCATCTTTGTGGAGAGTTCATTTTCCGCTTTAACCCCGAACAGTATAACTCTAACCTGAGTGGTCAGATTGTTTAGGACAATGTCTGGCACAGAGGGTTACACCACTATGAAAGAGAGAGTCTTACTCCAAGGCATTATTTTTCAGGCAAAAAATGTACCTACGGCCACAAGTGCAAATACTATCATCCGGAGCGGGCCAACCAACCCCAGCGTTCGGTGGCTGATGAGCTCCGCATCAGTGCCAAACTGTCCACAGTGAAAATAATGAGTGAAGACACCCTGGCCAAATGTGGTACAGGGATGTCTACTGCCAAAGGTGAGATAACCTCAGAGATCAAACGTGTGGCCTCCAAGCGCCAATCAGATCCCAGCATCCGGTCTGTGGCTGTGGAGCCTGAGGAGTGGCTGTCCATTGCCCGTAAACCTGAGGCCAGTTCTGTCCCTTCACTTGTGACCGCTTTAAGTGTCCCTACAATCCCTCCCCCCAAAAGCCATGCAGTGGGTGCACTCAACACCCGTTCAGCCAGCAGCCCAGTGCCAGGGTCCTCCCATTTTCCCCATCAAAAGGCCTCTTTGGAACACATGGTCAGCATGCAATATCCACCTATCCTGGTTACCAACAGCCATGGCACCCCTATTAACTACACTGAGCAATACCCAAAGTTTGAGACCATGGGGGACCATGACTACTATTCAGTGTTAAGCGACTTCTCCAAGCTGAGCATCAACAACATGCATAATCATGAATATTATATGGCTGAGGCAAACCAAGGGGTATATGTTCGGAATCCTGGCCTATGTACCGACAGTCACATGAGCCATACCAGGAATGACAACTATTCCTCTTACAACAACTTGTACTTGGCTGTAGCTGATGCCCATCCTGAAGGCACGTTGAAGCTGCACCGCGCAGCATCCCATAACCATCTTCAGCCTTTCTCCCATGGTTACCATGAAGCCTTAGCGAGAGTTCAAAGTTATGGTTCAGAAGATTCCAAGCAAGCACCCCACAAGCAGTCAGTCCCTCACTTAGCTCTGCATACCCAGAATCCAGCAACTGGAGCACACTCTAGCTGTCCTGGAGACTACACCATGCCTCCCAATATCCATCCCGTGGGACCCTCCCAGCCAGGCCGTGCTCTGGTGATGACTCGGATGGACAGCATTTCTGACTCCCGCCTCTATGACAGCAACCCTATGAGGCAAAGGCGGCCTCCTCTGTGCAGGGAACAGCATGCTAGCTGGGACCCATTGCCTTGTACAGCCGACTCCTACGGATACCACTCCTACCCCTTAGGTAACAGCCTCATGCAACCATGTTATGAACCAGTCATGGTAAGGAGCATGCCTGAAAAAATGGAGCAGCTTTGGAGGAATCCTTGGGTCGGAATGTGCAATGATTCTAGGGAGCATATGATACCAGAGCATCAATATCAGACGTACAAGAACCTCTGCAACATCTTCCCTTCTAACATTGTTCTCGCAGTGATGGAGAAGAATCCCCACACAGCAGATGCTCAACAACTGGCAGCCTTGATTGTTGCCAAGCTTAGGGCTGCACGTTGACATGACATAGGACTTATTCCTTTACATAAATATGAATACTATTAATACATTGAGACTATAATTCTAGTAAGTAATAATTTGTGTTGTGCTTTTCAAATTAGAGTACTTCTATCTTTTAAGTACATAACAACTCTGTGAGGTAGATCTCAGTAACATTCGATTTTATAGAGAAGGAAACAAAGCGTGATGCTCGAAAATGACAGCAAGACACCCACCTAAGTTCTCTGGCCCAATGTCCCATGCCCTTTCCCACTAAAGTGTGGAGATAATGGGGGACAAAACCCAGGAGGCCTACGTGCACAAGAAACCCCAAGGGAACTCATTACTATACCTTTCTTTCAATTTTCTTTTTTTAATTTTTTGAGACAGTTTTTGAGACCTTGTAACCCTGGCTTTCCTGAAACTTGCTATGTCGATCAGGCTGACCTGAACTCAGAGAGCCACCTTCCTCTGCCTACAGAGTCCTGGGATTGAAGGTGTATGCCACCACACCTGTGTTTTTTCTGTCACAATTCCCTATTATAAAGTGTGGATCATCTGTCCAATTTAGAAAGCAAATACCTGAGGATCAGATTGCATTGTGAATTAACCTTTAAGGTTCTTTTATAGACATATTTAAAATCAAAAGTAAAAAGATTTTATTGCATGGATATCTGATCATTCAATATCTTTAACCAAGTATAGGGTCATATTGAGGCTTCTAGAGAAATAATTGAACCTTCCTCTTAGCAATTCTACTGCATGTATGAATTTATGTATTTGGTTTCAGATGTGTTTATATCTCCGGTATCAACTTTTCTATAGTGATAATGAGATGGTAAGCTCTATACAGACTATAGTTTACATCTGTATAGATCACAAATACAACTTGATTTTGTCACACTTTATAGTTTCAATTAGAGTCGAAAGTGAAATCACATGGCAACATTTACATTTTGCTTTCTAAAGGCCCAGAGTAAAGCAGCTGTAATTCTTCTACATCTTTCACTTGACCACATTTATTAACCATTCTTAGCTTTCAGAAAGTCTCTTCACTTTAGCAAATTAGGGGTCAGGCTGAAGCCTTCTATAGAGGAACTCGTCTATAAGCTCATGTTCAACGCTTAGTATGTATATGATACACAAGTGCTGAAGAGCTGGACCAGGACCAAGGGACTCACTAGCAGAATCTACTTCCCTTATCCCAGGAGGGATAGCACTAAGCGATAGCTACAGAGTTGGAACTTCTGACCAATTCAACATTACAGGACAAAGTGTAGTGAAGGGGAGCGCATAGGCATACAAGCTACTCTCTCTAGCTGTCCACCCTTTGAGCAATAAGATCAGTAGTTAATAGAGCAGAATTTCTTTAGGAAAACAAACCAGGGTATTTTCTAGGTGGCAAAAAGCAGTTGCCAAAGGAGAAGTGTTCTGTTATGCACTTCAAATCCAAGCAAAGAGGGTGCACTGGATTAGATCACGAGATGCATTATTAAAGAAGGTATGACTTTTTGGGCCAGGCAGCACCATTTGCACAAGTTGAATCTTCCTCTAGGTAGAATCATTTGTAGCTGCGCGCCTCTAGAAGGGGCATTTATTGTTTTGTTTTGTTTTGTTTTAAGATGCACTAAATGAGCCCTCCTTTCTGAATTCACTGTATATTTCAACATTTTGAACCATGACCAGCTCCCAATTTCTGAAGCTGGAACTTACTAACTTCTCCAGTCCTTTTTCATGAGAGTTGAGAAGGCCTGGCCTTGGCCTTTTGTTTCTTCATGAGAAGGTGTAATACTGCCTATAAATGTTTCTTACTGTGAAACACTCTGAATGTGAGGCTGTAGTCAGGGTTGTTTCTGGTGGTTTGATAACGGCTTACATGCTGCTTTCCAGCTTTCTCTCTCTGTGAAAGTTGATGAATAGTACATCTGACCCAGTATTTGCTTAGCCACAATTTTACATCTACTCCTCCTACCCTCTAATTGTCTCATCCCCCAGTATACTGAGAAAGTGTAACAATATTTTCTATCAAGTTGGTCCATATAAACTGACAGTTGCCACTGCAGCGCTTGGTATCTCACACAAGCATCTCTTCATACCTTCAACTTTGTGGACCTTCTAAATCTGCCCCTTGACTAGATCAGGGTATTTGACAATCTTAGACTATTCTGATGCCTTTCTACCAATTAGTTCATCTTCCTACCAATGGCACTGCAGTGTCCACTAGCTTTCCGTTTTGCGGGAAAGTCCAAGATTCGTCTTGTTGGCTGCAATTCATCTGGAATGTTTGTGTTGAAAATTCAAAATAATTGTAAGCTCCTCCCAGTAGGGGGACTTTTTTAAAGCTAGCGTATGTATTTTTTACTTTCTAAGAAAAGATTGCCATTCTTCTCTCCTTGTAAAATGTGTATGAACCAAAGCAGCTAAGAGCAATGCCTCAAATAACCAGAAATGACCTTTTGTTGATACAAATTGTATCTCTTTTTCTCCTGATTGTATAGAGACAAATATACAAAACTCATCTTAAACTATGTTTAGTACTTAATTTTCACCATATTTGTGGCACTGTGTGTCACAGGAAAGTAGCCCAGGGGTCACGAGGGAGCTTTTATTTCCAAAGGGCAGTAGTTTATAGACAAACACAGTTTTCAAGGCCTCTTTATTGTTAGATGCACAACTATTGTGTGTACAATCTGCAACATTGTGACTCTCTTTAGCCTATTAAATTTAATATGTCCTTATAAAAGGGATTTTTATAAATTGTCAATAGTAATAAACCATATGTAAGAATCTTTAAGGAGCTGTATAAATATGAATGCATAAATCCAACTTGGTTCTTACATTAGAGAAACATTTTTTATATCAAGATCTGCATACTTCTTGACTTTTCCATTTTGTCTATAATTATACAATAGCAAATAAAGAAGAGCATTGAGACCTCGGTAGCACCCTTCAAGGGGCTAAGTGTGTGTCCTTTAGGATACTTACCTCCACATTCACAGCAGGGGTTAAGGCACAGTGTTCTGTGTGGTTTTCAAGAAGCAGCGGATTCTGTAAGAGGTGCTTTGTCATTTGAATTCCTTCACTGATTTTCTGACCTCATAGCAAATCTCTGCCTGTCCAGGCCTTAGACTTTGTAGTTTCTGATTTTCGTTTTCTTGTTGTGACCTTATTATTGTTGTTGTTTTCATTTCCGCCTAAAGGAGAAATGTGACTCTGGAAAGGCATGGTCAATCCAGAGCACCCTTTCTATAAGACAGCTCAAAGAAAGAGGAGCCTTTTCAAAGGTAACATGGAACTATTGAACTCACTTAAGGTACCAGGTATGAAGGGACAATGACAGATGCCTTATGGAAATGGTCTGTAAAACTTTTCTTCTAAGTAATGAAGCATATGGCATGATTTTTCTCCCTCTTTCTTATTCTCTCAACCCCTTCTGGTTTCTACTTCTCCACGATCCTTTTTTGTTAAGTCTCGGAATTAATAACCTTTATAAAACAATTCAATCATTAATATCTATTAATCTTTGTTACAGTTTCCCTCTAACGCGGAACAGTTCGTTGTGAAGAGGCTCTCAGTTAACATTCTATCTGTGCTCTAAGTGTGCGGCTTTGTACAAGTGCCCTTCTTGAGGGCCAACAATTTCAATAGAGTTTGTTTTACTTTGTAAATCAGGTTTGGATTTGCACAGGGAAAGTCATGCGAAGCTGTCCAAAGAGCCGTGCTCAGGTCTCCTCCTAACCCTTCTCTTCCACCTCCTAGTTTGCTTCTCTTCGGGTATGAAACTGAGGAGTGCATAACCTTCAACCAAAATGGCACTAGTGTTAGTTTTCATTCGAAACCAGTGTATTTCTAGAACTTGCTTGTCTAAAGTAGTCAATGCCTCTGTGAAGACTCAGCATATTTGATATCTATTGTATTATAGCTAGCTATACACATAGGCAGATTGACTATTTTTTAGTCCTGGTTTGTGTATCATTGAGCTATAGTAATTTGTTTTATCCATTTGTGGGATTAAACAGTATTGTTTAATGGTTGTAAACTTTTTATAAAACCACTTTGGGTTCCTTGTTTGACCCAAACATAATGTAAGTCTCAATGACAAAATACACAGAGCCAACGTGAGGTGAGTGAAAATATAACCCTTCCCCAGTTTTGTCTGCCTCTCTAATGCATGTGCAATGCTTTATACGATATTCTCACTAGCATGAATGTACTTAGAGGTTTTTATTTGTTTCACCTATAATTGTGATGAAAATGCTGTATTGTTGACAACAATGAACTGTAAACCCATTAACTGCATAAACTTTGTCTACTAATCACTCATGGCTCTTTCTTTAAGAACATTAGCAACAAGAGATGGCACACAGATATACACACTCCAACTGGTTCCTGAAATACTAAGCATATGTCCTTTTGACATGCACTGTTAAATAAACAATGGGCCACAGATCCCCATCCCCCCCTCACGGAGTTCATCTGAATTTTACCAAAGTCTTCTGATTTTTATGTGTTTCTTGGGGCTTTATGGGTCAAACTCAGCCTTAACAAATGCTAGGTAAGCATTCTACCACTGAAGCACATCCTCAGCCTTTAGCTTTTTGACGAGAAAAAGCCTTGCTATGTACTTTATGTATGTATGGCTTTGAACATCACACACACACACACACACACACACACACACACACACACACACACACACACACACACCCCACAATTTGTATAGAGCCATGACCTCTCAGTTCTTCTGATTTTGTCTTCCAAGTGCTGGGACTCCAGGTGTGCTTGGGAAATTCCCTTAATTTGTTTCCTTTTGTGACAAGGTTTGTGTATAGCTACCAGTCACATATTATAAAACATTATATGCTTCAGAAGGTCAGTTCGTTCTCTAAACACTTCCTGAAGACGGTCATGTGTCAGGCACTGGTCGGTATTCTTAGGAGATAGCACCCGATGTGGGATTTACCAATTTTCCCCCAGAAAATATTTGTGTGTGTGTTTGTGTAAAGTATATGTGTATGTGGTGTGTGCACATGTGTGGGAGTATGCACCTGTGTGTGCACATGTTGGGGGCCAGGAAACCTCAAGGGTTTTCCTTTCTTGCTTTTCCCCTTATTGCCTTGAAACAAGGTATCTTCTGGAAATGGAGTCTCACCATTCTGGCCAAGCTAGCTGCCCAGACAGCTCTTGGAATGCAGCTGTCATGCCCTCCAATGCTGGGATGCAGCCTTGCCTGGACTTCCATGCAAGTACTGGGGATTTGAACTCAGGTCCTCAAACACTCTTATCTACTGAGCCATTATCCCAGATCCCGAAAAGCCATTTTCTAACCTCTCCTGTTCCATACGAGACAAATACCCTGAAGATTAAAGGAATGGCATGATTTGCCCAAGGTTGATCCAGTTAAGTACCGGTGTATGCCTCGGACCTGTATCTTTTTGCAGCTTTTACCTGTCCACCAGTGCATCTGAAACTCTATTTTGCATCAAAATAATCACATCTGTTGAAGTTATAGTCCTGGTTCTTCCTCCCAACCCCATGTTCCCAGAAATAAGATTCAGACTCAAAATATATTTACAAATACCTTGGCCATATGGCTAGACTCTTCTCTGACTAGATTCTAACTAAAATAACCCTATTTTAACCTACATTCTACCACATGGCTGGTTACCTGTGCTCAGGGACCTTATGTCCCTCTCCTCACATTTTCCCAGGTGGATCTTCCTGAGCCTGGCTCTTCCCCAGAATCCTTTCTCCTCCCAGATGTTCCACCTTCTACTTCCTGCCTAAGCCATAAGCCATAGACCGTGAGCTTTTTAACTGACAGGTGACACATCCATATAATACACAAGATATCCTCTGTATACCATCTTTGTCAAAACCATAGATTGTGGCCTATTGCCAACCTTTCTGATTCCTATCAGGAGTGGGGTCTAATAATCTGCACTCCTAATATGAACCCAGATAATGTTCAAGAAAATACTGATCTACACCAACCTAGCAACTGCCTTTTAGCCACAGGCCAGTCACTTCTCATTTGTCTATCTCAGTATCTAGATGCACTTAAAAAGCAGGGAACTTATCCAGGCAGTGGTGGTGCATGACTTTAACCCCAGCACTTAGGAGGTAGGGCCAGAAAGATCAGCCTTGGAAGCCAGTCTAGTCTATAAAGTAAGTTCAGGATAGCCAAGGGCTGTGTTGCACAGGGAAACTCTATTTCCAAAAAGATAGTGGGAGACTAGATTAGAGGTAAGGAGGTCTGAAAAAGTAGGTAAAAGTGTACATATACTGGGGGGTGAACATAGGGGCAACCATACCGGAATGATTATTTTCAAAATTTCTTTCTAGTGGAAAGACTAATCTTTAAAAAGCAGTATCATGTAAATTCCCAAAACATATGCAGTAAAGTGAGAACTACTCTCACTAGACCTGAAAGCTTGTTGGCACCATCCCACCCCCAGTCCACAGTATATGAATACTTTTAATCTACAAGTTCACTGAAGATCTTTCCAGCTTCAATTTTCCAATGTGCCAGAAAAACTTTGTCATTGTGGGAAGAGAAGCACTGGGTAAAAAAAAAAAAAACCTTTGTCTAACCCAACGCACAAACTTACTTTGTCAACACTTGTTTGGTTACATGGAAAAAAAATCTGTTGTGTGGAGGATTCATGGAATTCTGAAATCACTAAGGTATTTCTAATAGCTCCAAAGCCCACTGCAGGAATACATTATGTCTTTTCTAGGCCAAAGGATAGAGAATGTCAAAGTATGACATACTTTAGCTTTCAATTCCTGTTTCTTGCTCACTAAAAACTGGATCCTCCTCCCACTCCCTGCTACTTCCTGTCCCCAGACCCCCAAGCCTCAGATGTTCACTGGGCTCTGTAGCCAGCTATGCCTCTTCTCTGGGCCCTGATGCTTTTATGTAGGCTTGCCCACATTACAGAAGAGGGGCATGCAGAAATAAGTTTAAGGAGCCAGGCAGAAATATATGCCTACAGACTAGCGAGGAAAGTTATCAGCACTGGTACACTTCATAGGTCTTAGGCTCCAACTTCTACTCAAGAGCCTTGTTACCATCTCACCACCTTTAGAATAACCACAAAGTAAAGGAAAAATTAACTGGTCTACCCCAACAGACACGGTCCTCAACTCACAAACACCATGACAAAAATCTGTTTATTATTTTTCAAAACACAACAGAAAATGGGGGAATCATTCTAATTTCCATTGTGGTCGACAGCGGAATTGATAAGGCTGATCTGTCTCTTAGGTTGTCCACTCTGTACCATGGGTGGATTCTGGACTGAGCTGTGACAGTGGCAGGGCTACATGGACACTTGCATCAGGACAGCCATCAGAAGAGCTGCAGGCCAGCTTTGAGCCCATGCATTTGTCCTTGGTTCCAGAGAAGGCCCTCCATGTTGCCAACACCGCCATTGTTATTGCTGCCACAGCATAGGCCCAGAGTGCTGCTGAGAGAAGGGGCAGTTGGTCAGGGACAGGGACGGCTCTAAACTCTGTAGAAGCTTGACCTTTATAAAGAAAAGACAGGAGCTATTCTGACAAGTGATTTCAGATGAGAAGCAGGGGCGGCTCTGCCCCCAGCAACCCACCTCTAGCAAATTGAAGGGTAGAACTAAAATGAAGCATTATGCAGAACTGCAGTATAGAAACTAGGTGTGCAGAGTGGTGCTGCTTGAGGTTAAGGGATAGAAGTCCCACCCCAGATCCAGGAGGATAAATCAGAGTGGCTGCCTCAGCAGGGCCTCTTTCCAAGGTCCTAGAGCTTAGGGGCCCAAAGAAGACTTGGCTGGATCCCTCCCACATCTAATAACTAGTTAACAGCTCAAGGTGAGGCTTGGGATCTAGAGATAATATGGCCCAACTCCATTCCATATTTTAAGACTGCTTGACATACATAAGTACCCTCTGTCTCCCTAACCTAGCTCAAAACCACTCAAGTGCCTGCTTACTGTAGGTCAAAGGACTTTGCAACTAGAGGAGGTGTCATCCTTCACTCACTCAGGCAGATCTATACTTACACTACTGCAGTGGGAAAAAACCTTAGAAGTACTCTAGCCCCACCCCTTCCCATCACCCATAACTTTCCAAACAAAGAAACTGAGGTCCAGAGTTGAGTAACAAATGATTTGACCAAAGTTACACAGCCGAGTCAAAGGTGAGGCTGAGGAAAGAATTAAGGGTGGACATTTTATCTAGCAACCACTAATGGCAGAGAGCTAACAAGCTGGGCCAAGTCAACAGCTCTTCAGCACACACTTCCCTCTTTGTATCCAGGCACTCACTGGGCCAAGCTTTCAAAGGATCAGTTTACTTGGAAGAGAATGGGGCCTCTAACAATGGAATCTTGTGACAGTACCTTGTTCACCTGAGGTAATTGTCATCTCTGAGGCTTACTGCCTCCATCTGTTAATCTAGGCTTCTAGCCTCCATACATTATCTAGGCCTGGAATGCTTCAGCCTCTGAGACTTCCTGCTGAATAAACTCACCCTCTGTAGCTCTTTCTGAGCTCTGGCTGGCTGGTCAACTCAGCTGTTCTGGCTCAAACTCCTCTCCCTGCTAACGGATTCAGTCTGGCTTCTCTCTCTTGGCCACTCCTGAGTTGTTCTGCTTGGCCTCAAACTAACTAGCAACCTGTTCTAATCTTCTGGATTCTTCTCATTCTCTGGCTCCTTCTGTCTTCATGAGGGATTAAAGGTGTGTGCTAAGGGCTGAGCCAGAGCAACTAAAAACAGGTTTTCTCAGTAAACAATACAATCTCTGGGTTAACAGTGTGGTCAAATATCATGCAACAGAATTCTACTTCTAACTGGCTTCCACAGCTACCTCTTCTACTCATCTGATTCAGGGACACTTGGCTTCTACAGCCCTCTCCCAGAATGCCCATGTGAAAGGGAGTTCAAGTCATCTCCCAGGGAATAAGCAAAGCAAGCAGAACAGGAATGAACTCTCAATTCCAATGGCCATAGACCAGTGCGTACACAGACACTTGCACACAAACTGGTCTCAACCTGGAAGTGGTGCCAAATCATCTGTTTAACGATTAATTCCCTACATTAGGGTAAAGGAATCCTAACAAGGGCAGAGCCACTGACTCATTTATTCCACTTTGTTTCTTATCCAGAAGGTAGCAATCAAAGAGGTAAGGAATCCCACTGGTACAGGCACTCACCTACTCTTAGACTTTTGGGGTTCTAACCGGTGCTCTAGTACAGGTTGGTCCAAAAGATACATGGTGTCATAATTATCCAGCATAAGCTCTGTTGGGTCCTCAGTCTGACCTGGTACTCGGCCGATAGGGAATATACCCCATCGTACATCATCTGTAGAACAAAGAGAGGAGAAAAGAATGAGCTTTTAAAAAGTCAAAATTATACTCAGATTCAAAATTACTCGGATTCCATCTTACCTCACACAGAATGGCAGCCATTAAGAACCCAATAACAATAATGCTGGTAAGGATATGGAAAGAGAACTCTGATACACTGACAGGAATGTAAACTAGTCCAGCCACTGTATAAGTCAGGGTAGGAGCTTCTCAAAACAAAACAAGAAACAAACCAACCAACTCAGAGTACCTTACTGTCCAGGTATAGCACTCCTGATTATTTACCCAAATAACTCCATAATCAACATATCACACAAATATTTGCACAGCATTGCTTTATACAGCACTATTCACAGTAGCTAAGTCATGGCACCAACACAGGTGTCCAAGAATAGAGGAGTGACGAGTGGAAATGTGATACACATAAAATCCAAGGGCCTTTTGTCAGCTCTCGGAAAGAAAAGGACGTAGCTGCAGACAATCATTAGGTATGCCAATCTCAGAAAGACAAATAGGCTTTATCTCACTGTGACTTCCAGATCTGATAAAGATGCATATGTACCGACAGACATTATGTAGAAAATTTAACTGTCAAGGGAAATGAGCTGAACTATTGAAAGAGGAGTTTGAGATGAGGATAAGGGACCATGATGGGGAATGTGTTTAACATGCAGTGTATACTTTCATGAAAACTTAAAGAGATTAATTTTAAAATATCCAATAATATTTACAGAAAAAAGTTGATAAGCTGGTTTTCCTATTGGTACACAGGCCCACTCCCATCTACCCACCCAGCCCTCTTAGCCAATTCAGTGTGGGCTTTCTGCATATCCCTTGGCACAACATTGTAACCACTTCTCAAGAACACCTCTCTGTACATCTTAGCACTTTGTAACTGTTACCCATGTGTGCTTACACACACACACACACACACACACACATGCTACAGGCATTTTTATTCCTTCTCATTCTTCTTAGATAGAACTCCACATAAGCACGGACATCTTCAGATATGGCAATGCATAAATTAATAGAAATCACAGAATTCTCATAGCATGCCTTCTCCATTCCCACCAATACCAAGAATTATCTGAGTGATTGAAACTGTTTATACAGCTATACCACCATGTGTTTGAAAGCCATGTTCTTTCTTAGTGGTCTTGTCCAAAGATACATACACACACCTAAGGACTACTGACTCAGGTGACATGCTCCCCATGTACAAGGTTATCACCCTCGGATGCACAGAGAAACCACATATTCTACCCCACAAGGATATGCAGAGAAGCACACGCATTCCATTCAGTGAATGTCTCCTACTCCACTTCCTGCATCCTACAACTCTCATTTATAGGTGGAAACCCAGATATCTTAATGTCATCACACACATACATACACGCAAGCAAGCAAGCAAGCAAGCAAGCAAGCAAGCAAGCACGCACGCACGTACAACAGAGGAGGAGGAGAGGGAGAGTGGAAGGAATAAGAACAAGGTGGGGAGAGGCAAGGACTTAATATTATAACCTTTCATAATTCATAATATAAAAATTCCCCAAAATATACATACATGAAGATGTTCCATTCTGGGATGAAACATAATTCTCCCTGTCACACACCTTTGGATGTATGACATTTAGCCTTGGATCAATTTTTTTTAATGAAAAAACCATAGAAACTACTTAAAAAGGGCGGTTCTCATGCTATATATTATGTATCAAATTATCACACTGTATCTCATAAATATACACAATTAAATGTCAATTAAAAAAAAGAATGGGCTGAGGGTATAATTCATTGGAAGAGCGCTTGACTAGTCTGCTGATTTCCTGGGTTTGATTCCCAGAACAGTACATACACAAAGAAAAGAACTAACCCCGAATTGTCTTATCTGTCTAACCTTGACCCTTACAGAAACTTGTATCTGTTTTAATGATCTTTAGTACCCAACAATATAGATGTTTTCACACACAAGGATCACTCCCTAGGTTCTATCTAATAGCACTGAGTTGATTATTTCCAAACCTAAATATATATATTACAGCCCATGTCTCTTTAGCCTGACATTCTTATACATATTTCCACAGTGACAACACAGATACAATTCAAAATGACTCTTATTGCCTAGTCATAAACCCCTCCCACAGACTTCCAAGTCTTCCCTCACATAGATAGCTCCTGGATCTCATGGTTTTTAGTTGATTCTGCTTTCTCTTCAGAAAATATATACAATACTATGGCCTATTTGAGATTCTTTTCACAGTCCCCACTTTTCTCTTATACTGACATCTAACCCCACCTTACAGACACAGCTGTTCCTGTACCAATTCATCTCTCTTTCACTATTTACAAAAACCCAACTTCCTTGCCCTGAGAGGTTTTTTTTGCCACTAAGTCATAATTTACCTATCAGGTATAGACAGATAGACACACACACACACACACACACACACACACACACACACACACACACACACACACACAGAGGCACACAAAATGTGCTCACTCACCCCTAGCACTCCCACTCAAGTTTTTATACAACACTCCCAACACCTGTCCTTACAGGGCAAAGGCTACTGCTTTCCCCATGAGCTCATTCAATGATTCCTGTTTGATTATATCTTACTCCTCACTGGGCTCAGCTATTTTCCTTCTCTTCTCCAGGTGCATGGGCCATGTCCCTGTCTCTGGTGTTCACAGGCACATAAACATGTACCACCCCATACTGACTGTTCTACTTATTCTATGTCTGCCTCCCTTGAGGCTCCTCCTTCTTAAAGTAGATGACGTCATTCAAAGGAAGACCTTCAGAGGAGCAGATTGATGCATCCCATTCCCCATCACCAAGCTTCCCTGTATCCTTTTTGAGCTTCAATTTCATAGACTTGGATGAACATCTAAAATCTGAACCACTCCATATTTTCTTTTGATCCAGTTTCTTGACTTAATGCTCTGAGTTTGAAAACACATAGCAAAATCTAGTTTTACCACACTGTGTGTACATGAAAGCATGTGATCTACTGCATTTTACCCCTCACCCTTCATATTCTTTTGCTCTTACTACCCAGGGCTAACACACAACTACTTATATGAAACAGCAATCAGTCTGACAGTGGTCCCTGATGCTTATGTACTCCAACCTAAGAGGGTTGCCATTCATGTATCTAGTAGCCTCTGAGGCTTGCCATATACTGTTCACATCTTATTCCTTTCTTATCTATTCTGTAGGGTGAAGGAAAGCCTCAAGGATTGGCCAGCAGAGCATAATAGTGTCAAAGTATAACCTCACCTCCTCAGGAGGCTGAAAAGGGGGGAGATCTTTAAGCAATCTTCATTTCAAAAAGAGTTAAAGCTGTTGGGATACTGGAGCATGCATCCAGAAGGTTTCGGCCACAGGATCTTGAGTCTTAGATTACATTGTGACAATTTTAACAGAGGTGGGAGGAGAGGCAAAGGGGGGCAAAAAGGAGAGGAGGGACCCATCAAGAATGGAGGGAATTAATGACTGAAAAAAATAAAAGTGGTTGTAAGGACTACTTACCAGAGCTTAGTTGCCATGCTGAACCCTGCAAAGCTTCTCTTTTCTGAGACATGATCCTAGTATTCTCAAGAACATAGGATCCCT
This sequence comes from Rattus norvegicus, assembly GCF_021556685.1. NCBI lineage: Eukaryota > Metazoa > Chordata > Mammalia > Rodentia > Muridae > Rattus > Rattus norvegicus. Next base: position 68,854,074 of record NC_141554.1, read on the forward strand.
GTAGGAGAGAGAACCCACCCATATCCATTCCGTCTTCATCATCATCATCATCATCATCATAGTCGTCATCTTCATCATCATCTTCATCCTCATCTACTTCCTCCTCCTCTCCTAAGCCGTCACTTTCCTCTGCATCTGCTTCCATCTGATCTTGAAAGACCTTCTGCTCCTCCTCCTCCTCCTCCTCCTCCTGTTCTTCCTCCTGGTGCTCCTCCTGCTCCTGTTCTTCCTCCTCCTCCTTCTCCTCCTCTTCCATCTCTGCCTCCTCCTTCTCCTCCTCCTCCTCCTCCTCCTCCACATTCTCCTTTTCCTCCTCCTCTGGCTTGACATCCACAAGGTTGTCTTGCTCCTTCTGTTGAATATTTCCTTCAGACTCACAGTTGGTAGCAGGTGGCTGGAGGTCCTGATGTAAGGTATCCAGCGTGTATGGAGCTTTCCCAGTGGAGGAGGAGGAAGAGGAGGAGGAGGAGGAGCCTTCGACGGCCTTTGCCAAGCCACTCTCTCCATTCTGAGTATAAATGGAGCAGACTCGCAGCAGCTTCTCCTGTTCCTCATCTGGCAAGACCTCTCCCATGGCTTTGAAGACTCTAAGCACACAGAGGGACAAAGTAGGGAAAAGTTTAATGTCTCAAAGTCACCTCATAGCTCACCACTCTGGAGTTTGCACTTGCTCTCTGAACTTCACACCTGCCTCTGAAAGGCAGCACAACACAGCAGACAGAATGCAAAACCCAACAGGACCATGCATGCTGAACCAGCTCTCTGGTATATCTGTTTTACTTTTTATTACTTCTCATTAGAATGAAGACAATAACAGAATTCAATCTCTAGGGTTCTTGGGGGAAGGGATAAGAAAGCTCACATAGAATGCCTGGCAGAGTGCCTGACACATAACGGAAAGCAATTAATGATAGCTACCACTCTGCACTGAGACACTACAGAATGGGAGAACACTGGAGGAATCTGTCCTGGGGACCAAGGATAGAAAGAGCAGTGTGCTGTTTCTTCTGCGTGGAATATAATGTGTGATTCCTTATGGAAGCAGCTACAGCCCAGCCTGGAATGGAGGGAAAAAAAGAAAAGAGGAAGAGTTGACTAGACAAAGCCAGTGTGGAGGGGAGGCCTGATGAGCACTGAATTGATGGTGGGTGCTATAGTAGCTAAGGGGAAGCAGAGAACACAAGGAGGGTGTAGAGACTGGGGGAGAGCTTCATGGAAGAGAGACTCAGGTAGCCCAGGGACAAGATGGCACACACTGCCTGTGGCCAAACTAGCCTGGCTGAAGGGTAAGGCCTGTGCCAGGGAGCTGGAGGAAGGGAAGGCTGGGAAAGGAAGTGTGTGCACTATGGGGCAGGATACCCGCCAACTCTGAGGACAATGTGGTCTAAGTGGCCATTTCTGAAGATCGCCATGTTAACCACAGGGAGGACTGCCAGGGCTGGGCGGGGCAGGGCAGCCTAGAAGCAAGAAGACCAGAGAAGCACCTGTCTTCACAATCCAAAACAGTTGGTAAGGGTGGACCTCAGGTATTGTGGGGAGACATGGGAGGGAGGGAGCTGTCAAAGACAGACACACAGCAGAGCCCAACTTGCTGACCAATGGGGATGGTCAAACAGGTGTATTAAACAAGATGACACTGTGTACATACAAGTCAGTGCTAACAGCAGAAGCACTAACAGAGCCGCTAGGGAGGATGAGGGTGAGCACAGTTCACAGAGCCTGGCCTCTGAGAGGTAGCCCGCACTGTGGGACACACGGCAGGAGGGGCACCCATCCTTCGAGAAGTGCCAAGTGCTTTGTGGAGGGAACACAAGCCATGCATACAGACATGTGGCTGGCCACCAGTCTGTGGGGACAGAGCTGGGATCTACTGACTAGACTGGGAGTCCCTGTTGGTAGGACTTATTTCAAATTCCAAGAGGACACTGGTTCAAATTGAACTGATCTCCTGGCTGGGGGAAGATCCTGACATGCTTACAACTTTATGTGAGGAAGAGCCAGGAAGAAGCCCTCCCCTCCCCTCACTGTGGTCCATTAGTGTGATTAATAATAAATATCCCCAGGCACTTGGTGCTGGCAAGACGCCTTGTCACTGCTGCTCATTACCCATCTGCCACCCCCAGCTTCCAGGCTGCCCATTAGGTGCTGTGGAGAGAGGAGTCATGAAATGCACCTCCTCCCTGAGTGTGTCTGTCACAGCCTGGGACTGAGGCCATGCGTTTAGACTGTTGGACAGAAAATGGAGTTTAGGTCCACAAAACTCAAGCCCAGATTCTCATCCATGAGAAGCAAGTCACCATGATTTTAAGGTACTTCAATACTCAGTCTCTAGATAGCTTATCTGTAAAAATGTATTATACTTAAAGGAAATTGCCTATTTAAGAAAAAAAGCATGATACCTGATAATTAACTACCCATAGCATCTTTTATATTTTCACCTCTGCAAGGAAAAAAAAGCCCAGAGTTCTGTATTCACACAGTAACACAAGTTTTCTGCCAGAGTTCAATCCATGTGAAACATTAGGGTAATCTCCAGACTTAAGGACAGGCTACAGGGATTTCTGGCCCTAGCCAATGTGCAACACCCCTAGGCATAACCACTCTATTCCCCACTCTGTAAATAGATGAATTGATCTAAATTCATTGATTATCTGAGAAGGCTAGGATCTGTGCACAAGGAATCATACCCAAGTGAGCTACTATTACCAGTGGCATGTGTCACATCCCTCTGATATGCTTGGTTTGGGAGAAGATCTTTGTGGTCCAGACTTTTCCACTCTGCAGGCATGTAGGATTGGAGAGTATCTTGAAGGCTATCTAATTAAAGCTCTCCATGATCTTTTTACTCCCTCACAAAGTACATACACATCCTATATTCCTTCTATACTTTGAAGCTTCCTTGATTTTTTTTCTCTGTGATGTTCTAGCCTGACTCCTCCAGAAACTGCAATGTCACTTATAGTCCAGAGCTCACACATCTGGCAATGTGGCTATATAGATTGGTCCCATCTCCTGGAACTCTTGCCTTGGCTGACTTGTCTATAAGGTCACATTTTTATTTTAAAAATGTCTGTAGCTCAGATGCCACTAAGGGTTCAAGAAAGACTTTTAGATGAAATAGATGGATGACAAAACTAAGTCTTGGAATCCAGTCCCACACTTCACTCATTCCTCAGATGTTGGGTCATCGTCTACCAATACAAGCACTGCTGGTAAGGAGATGGAAGAGGGTATTTCATTCAGTTCAAGGGCATTTACTAAGGCCTATATGGTGACTAGATTTGTGTGATGTGCTACAGTACAGGTATCTAGTGCAGAATTCTTGCCCTTGTAGAGCTTAGCCTAGGAGAGGGGAGGAGACACATGGGCAGGGGGAGGAGACATGGCAATACAAATGTCAAATTTGGGAAATATTCAGGTGTCAACAGGATGAGCTAGGCTGTGCTACCACCAAGTGAGCTCTGTAATAGTCAAGGAGGATCGCTCTAGAGTTCAACTGCCCATGTTAAGCACACAGCTGAGAAATACAAACCAAATTGTAGAGGGAAGGACTGGAGTAAGGAGATATGGGCCAATAGTTTATACAGTCCAGGAATACGCACTGGCATTTCTAGGAGGGTGCAGCATCCAGCATTAATGCAGCAGATACATGGATTAACAAGCAGGTCTGGTTTGGGTAATTAGGTCAAGGCAGCTTTGGGACTGCACACCAACCAAACTGCAGCAGGTTAAGGAGAAGAAAGAGTGAGAAAAGAATTAAGATGAGAACCATTTTTTGGAGATGGGAAAAGAGAAAATTTGCCCAATCTGGGCAAAGCAGATATTGGGTTATTATTACTCTTTTACTTGGGTTGTTATTACTCTTTTAAGATTAAAAAAAAAAAACCCAAACCTCAGACACATTCATAAAGGGTAATAACCAGCTAAGCAAAGGAGACAATGAGGTAGGGCCTTAACAGTGCTGGCATAGTTGCCTCTAGAGCATAGACAGAACAGACTTTGATGCAGTGCAAAACCACCTCAAATTGAGACTGGTGGTGTTGACTACAGACACAGATCAAGATGGCTCAACCTTAGGCCGAGGGAGACGTGGCACATGCCTGCATCCACTGGAGGAAGCTAGGGTAAAATGCAAGAGCAGCAGGGACTTGAAGTCAATGGTGTATGTTCAGAATAGTCCTGGAGACAAAGTGGTCAATAAGCAAACAGGCAGACAAAGAACTGCAGCCTGGCATGAGATCAAAACTTGTAACTCTACAGTGACAGCAAGGAGCAGTGTAGGAGAACTCAGCTACCCAGGCTGAAGAATGAAAAGAAACGGAGCAGGGAAATCAACCCCAGCTTGAGAGATTGGAGTCAGACACTGCCAAAGGATTAGTAGAGCAGAAGGTGATGAGGATGCGTGGAGTGATAAACTACAAACAAGGCTGAGGAAGCTAATGGAAGGAAAGAAATAAAGGGATGGAGACTAGGACACAAGGGAAAAGCAGTGCCATGGGACAGGAAGTTCAAAAACCAAAAGGACTAGATATGGTGGCCACAAAGTGGGATACTGGGCCGTCAGCTTTCAGATGAAAAGTTCTGAGTAATGAAAATATGCTGCTGTGTACAGTGATGGATGAAAATTTCTGGAGTTGAGGAAACGCAGGGGTAAAATGAACTGTTCAAATGAAACAACTACTACTCTAGCAAGCAGGAAGAGAATTCAGTACTAAAGGCTTCTAGGAGAATGAGGGAAGTAGCTTAGGGCAGGGAACTGACAGAAAAGAGGGAAAAGATGACAACCATGGGTATTTACAGGAATCCAAACAACACTCCATTGACCACACAACCTAGAGAGAATAAAGTAAAGGGGCCATGAAAGAGACACGGTGACCGTGACAGGTCCAGAAACAGAAAGGTCACTGAATGTCAGGTTAAACCGTCACTTTGCTAAGAAGGCATTAGGGATTGTTGAGTGACTTTGAAAGGTATACTCTGGGAAGCCAGTAGAGGCAGTACCACTGGGCTTGGAACCAGAAGATTGGGTCCACTAAGAAACACTAGCTACTCTTTACTGTGCACTTACTCTGTGCAGGCCACTGTGCTAAGCATTCTCCCACTGGACGGATTAGCCAAGCCTTATGATACTGAGTGACTGTAGGCAGCAGCAGCAGCATCCTACCCTCCCCCTTCCAGACTCGGTTCTCTCATCTATTATTGGAAGGGATATAGGGTTAAACATCACCAAAAGAGCCTTCCAGTGGGTTCAGTCCCCAGCTCCGAAAAAAAAAAAAAAAAAGAAAAAGAAAAAGAAAAAGGAAAAAAGAGCCTTCCAGGGCCACACTCTCTTACTAGATAGAATTAAGACTTACACCTGAAGGAGTTGGAGGCTGGCCCAGCAAGGTGAGCCCAAGCAGGCCTCGATCACCTGGGGCCAGTCCAGGGTGGAAGAGCAATTGAACAGCCTCCAGCTCCTTCTTGCTTCCCACTGGCCTGCAGAAAACCGCCGAGCATTTCGTCCTGAAAGAAAACAAAGAGGCTTAAGAGAAAGAACCATGTGGGTCCTTCACCCAATCTTCAACGTCAAAAGGGATAAGGCTCTATGTCTCTTTATCTCCCCAAATTTCCACCCTGTCATTCTAACTATTCAAAGCCCCCAGAGTGCCTCCTTTCTGTGACACTGAGAAGAAAGGGGAAAAGGGAGATTTTCCTCCTAGTTCCTACAGCACTCTTTGGCAACTCTAAACTTTAAACAAGGGAGTTAAAGGCAGAGCTGAGGACACTGGCAGATGCTTCTGCTTGGGATGCCTGGGCCCTGGGACTAGGGCTAGTTTTCCTCACCAGTCTTGGTGTTGGCCACGATCAGTTCAACGGTCCATCTAAGGATGTAGGTAGGCCGGATCCCAGTTCTCCCCAGGGTAGACAACTCAGAGAACATCCTCTCTAGCAGGGCCTGTGTGAAGGTCTGGGAGTGCAGGCCCCTGAGCAGGGGCTGCCAGAACTGAGAGAAGGGCTTTGGCACCAACACTTCATTCAAGTCGATGTTTTCTGGTTTGTGAGGGATACCCATTGATGGACGGGAAGGGCAATGGGACCAAGATTAAGAGAATGAGAGAGCACCAAAGCAAGCCAGCAAGAAGGGTAGACAGAAGAGAAGAAAAAATTGCACACCAAAGAGAAAGAACAGACACGCCCAAGTTCCAACAACAAGAATTGCCATTGCAGAACAAGAGGGAAGGAAAGCAGAAGAGCAGGGAGAGAGAAACCAGTTAGTATCTGGCAAACAACAACTCATACAAAACCAAGTATAAAAGAAAGAACTCTTTCTGACTTCAGCTTCGTCAATAACTCACTGTGTGAATTTGGTTCAGTAACTTCCCCTTTCTGGACCTCAGTCTGACCATCTGTAACATGAGGATGTTGGACTAGATGACCTCTCAAGGCCCCTCCAATGCTGCTGTTCTAGCTCTCTAGCTAGTGGCTAAATCATATTTGACAAGGCATAACAACAGTGTTAAGAAACCCCACCCTGCCCATTCCAACCCACCTTAACCGATTCCACGCCACCTACGGAGAGTCCCATGACACATCAGCAGGACTACCTATTCTGTTCAGCCAAGAGGGCTGACATTTCAGCCCCACCCCACTCCACACTCCAGCCCACTTCTAGAGTTCCCGCATAAGAAACACAGAACCCTAGGGTTTCGGTGAACACCCAGGACCCTACCTTCATACTCTATCTGCAACGCTGCCAACTGCTCATAAGTGGGAATGAGGAAGCCATCGTCTAAAAAGGCATCCAGTACAGCATCCCTAAGGTAAATAAACAGTAGTTTAGAGACGCATGGTTGCCCATGCCTACAGTCCCAGCTACTCAGGACACTCAGAGGCTGAGGCGAAAGCATCATTAAGTTCAGAACCACCCTGGGTAATATAGAAAAATGAGTCTCAAAAGGAAAAAATAAAAGATGACCTTTCCAAATAGGCTGGACTGACTGATTCACTGACTGTTTAAAGTTGAAATGACTTAAGGGGCTGGAACATGGCTATATCTCAGTGGTACAAGACTTAACATGGTGTGCATAAGGGTCAGAGTCTAATTCCCAGTAGACAAAAAAGAAAGACAAAAGAGGCACACTAGAATGAAGCCGACAAAAAGACACATATTCCTACAACACTTCCAAAACAGCTAATGTCTCTAGTTCAAATGGCCAAAGTACCAGAGGTGGAGACTAATCAGAAGACAAAGCTATTAGGCTTCAGGCGCCTGGGACAAGGACTGAGCCAGAGTCTGGAATCAGTGGGCTTTGAACACTCATGTACCAGGCATGTGGTGATCTAAGTCCCATAAATGAGAGCAGTGGTGACGGAATAACTCAAATCACAGAAATAAGCCCTAGGCTGATAGAAGAAATCAAATGCCTAGGATGACCAAGTGCTTTTAGACCTCAGTTCCTACAATGTTGTTTCTCCTGTCCTTTCTCTATCCTTCACACTGGCTACCTTCTTCTAGATCCTAGAAGTAGAAATGCTAGGTATGTGACTGCTGGTCCAGATATGACTCAATTGAAAACATCAGCAATAGGGGAGATTTCTCAAGCTCATCTAGCTCAAACCTAAAGCAGCAACAGATTTTCCACAGTTACTGGCTTGTTAGGAGCCACTCCTAGCTGACTAGGTCTAGCAGATGTCAAGCTTTCAAGATGACCCAGTACCTAGAAGGACGACAACACAGTCAGCAGCTTTTATCCAGCAGAGCAGGCTTGAGAACACAACTCTCCTTCCCCTCATCCCTCATCTCCTCAGATAAATATCTGAAAACTTAGCACTGCCTGCTCAGTATAGACAGGCAGATCCTACTATGAAGGGCACAGAAGTAACTTTCCCAGCTACTGGGGAAGCCATCCCTCAAACTTCTGCTGAAGGGAGGAGCTAAAAGTCTAGCATAGGTAAACTAAGGAAATGCCTTTGGAACTGAGCATCATGGAGTATAATCTAAACACTGGGGAGGCATCTTAGATCCCTTTGAACTTTCCTTTACTGTAGGGCTGGCATTGCCTCCATAGTTTTTTTGCTTGTTTGTTTTATCTCCTTTCGTCCCTTTTTGGTAATGTGGATCAAAACTAAGACCTTGTGCATACTAGGCCACTGCTCTACCACTGACCAACATAACACTCCCAGCCTTCTTCCACAGCTTGTTGGCAGCAAGTTCTCCAAAGCCCTTTCAAACTGAATTCATGCAGAATATGCAAGGGCAACAAGTTTTGCCTACCCAGGTTGAACTGAACACTGTTTGTGGGCAGAGCAACACACAGCCATAATGAGAGGAGAGTATCTAGCCTAGCCTCTAGTGGCCATGCCCCAAGAAGGCCTGTCCTCTGTCTGTCTAGCCATGATTACCCAAAAGATGCTAACATCTTCCAAGAGCTGTCTGAAAAAAACAGACTAGCAGCACTCTAAGACTAGATGGTGAAGTGTTATATATCAAAAGCATTTTCCTATCTGTCAAGTCTGTCATATTCCATGATACAGAGGAAAAAGGTTGCCAGGGACTACAGGCATTTATAACTGGTTATTCGGTAGCTCACGATAGGCAACCCAGTAGCTGGCAGGGTTGGAGGCAGATCATACAGAAGACATAATCACCATTTAGGGGAGGAGGATTGACTCTAGATTTCCTATAACAGAAATCAGCTAGCTAGAACATGACAACTGCTTTCTCTTTCTGGTACTAGCTAATTGAATTCAGGGCATTGTACATGCTAGGCAAACATGATACCACTGATTTATATTCCCAGCCAGTTTTCTTTTCCCCTCCTCAACTATCATTTTTGAGACAGGATCTCACTAAGCTGCCCAGAATGGCTTTGAACTCATTCTGTAGCCCAGGCTGTGAATTTGCAATCTATCTACTCAACCTCCAAAGTAGCTAGGACTACTTACACTAAGCTATGTCTTATTTTGAAAACCAACTTCAGTAAGGCTGTTACCCTCTATTGTAGAGAATAGGCAATCCTGAGTTATCAAGTTACAAACCTGTTCTCCCATGAAATGCTCTTGAGTTCTTCTAGGATACCTTGTACACGTGGAGAAAGGTTATTCCACACCTTAATAGCCTGAAGTAAATGCCTATATTTCTCCAGCACCTGAGAGCAAAAACAGTCCAATCAGAAATCTGACTTTGTCAAGGACCCCACCCCAAACCCCTCCAGGATCTCTTCTCATAGGACCTCAGCACTGTCCTTAAAGGAACAGGACAAAGCATGCGTGGTGGTCCCACAACTCCTTTACAAGCCCAACAACTAAAAATAACTAGCTTTTTCTCCTCCCACTCTCCCCACTCCAAATCTTCTGTGGCTCCCAATCATCAGATATTGATACTGAGCTGCCAATTGGGAGCACTTGGTTTGAGATGAACAGGGATCTTTCAGCCAAAGGATAAGGAACAAATGGAAGAAGTGAGTTATAGGAGCAAGAGAATTGTTGAGACCCAGGTTCCCATCCTACTTCTGTCATTAACTGTGTACATAACCCTGAATCTGCCCCTTCCGTCACCCAAGGGTTCAGTCTGTCTGTGAAAAAGGAAGAAGGGTCTAAATGGTTTCCCAGCCTTTCTATAAAACACACCTGAAGTCTCATCTGACCTAGGGATACTCTTAAACCCCACCTGCTGGTCATCTTGAGAATCATAGGACTGTACAGCTATACCCCATTCCTAGTTCTCTATACCAGAGCAGACAGTCCATCAACTTCATTATCTGCTTGCTCTCTTCCATCATCACAGGATCATCTGTGATGATCATCTCCTTCCTAGTTCCCACCCTCTCCAAGAAGTACCTTCATGCTTTGCCACTTTTCTTCCAAATTCTCTGAGAAGTTCCCTCATGCTCTGCCACTTTCAATTCTTTCTCAAAGACTTCTCTTTCAGGTAGCTGGCAAAAGGGAAGAAATGGCTAGGACAGGTGACAGCATACTGCACCAAGGATACTTACCTTAAACTGTTCCTCTTCATATGATACCAGCAATTCTCGTGCTTTTTCTGAAAACAGAATGAAAAACAGGGAAGGAAGCCTAGCCTCTCATTCTTTCTGGGAATCTGAGTTTCTTGTACCTTGAGCTATAAGCTGACAACTCAAATTCCTTCCCTACTTACTTCATATAACTCAAAAAAGATGGCGGTACAAATGCAATATCCATTCACCATGGAAACTACCACAATAAGATAGTTTGTGACAGTGATTTTTTTTATGCTGGGACTCCACCACAGCATACAGAAAATAATCCATCAAGGGAAAAAGCAGTACTGACCCCAAGCATGAGTGTTCAGGCACATGCGCCCCTCTTTGCCCCCATGAATACCCACCATACAACTCCTTATGTCTTGGAGATAGTTCTGGATGAGAAGCCACCTCTTCATTGCCTTTAGTGTTTGCATCATCTGTGACAGCCAATTCTTCACCTTTGTCGTCATCCTGAAACTCTGGTATCTCTTCAATTATATCATCAATAATAATTTCAGTTTCCTCTTCTTCAGGTTCATCTGCTTCTACCTGGTCCTCTTCCATCCCCCAGGTTTCTTTCAGACTGTCCTCTAGTTGACGGCTCCAGAATGTCTTCTGGAGCCAATGGAGGACAAAGTAGCAACCTAGAAGAGGCAAGGGTAGATGCAATAGATACGCCATAGGACCAATTATGGGCAATTGATTAGCAGGTCCCCAGTTCTCTCGGCCTCTAAGGCTCAAATCTTAAATACTGCATATATCCTCTCATGTATTCTCCTGCTCACTGGTATCTTTCCTGGGGTAGGGAGTGGATAATGCTGGCTCTAGACATAGGTGCCAACTAAAGCAAGGGGTGGTAAATGGGAGAACTGAAACATAAGTATACCAGCTACTTGCATGGCATAAATCAAGTCTCGCCCCTTTTCTAGATCTCAGAAGACTAAACCAAGGATTTTTAATCAAGATAGAATGAACATAAAAAGAATGCCTGAGGGTTGGGGATTTAGCTCAGTGGTAGAGCGCTTGCCTAGGAAGCGCAAGGCCCTGGGTTCGGTCCCCAGCTCCGAAAAAAAAAAAAAAGAATGCCTGAGTTCATGAACTACCTCTCAACCCACCCCTTCAGACTATATACTACCTACTGAGCAAAATGTAAGAGGGAAGTAATACCTTATAATTAAAATAGCATAAGGGACCAGAACAGAGGCTACAGAGATGGCTGAACAGTTAAGAGCAATTGCTAGGGGCTTGAGAGATGGCTCAGTGGTTAACTGCTCTTCCAGAGGTCCTGAGTTCAATTCCCAGCAACCACATGGTGGCTCACAACCACCTGTAATGGGATCTGATACCCTCTTCTGGTGTGTTCAGAAGACAAAAACAGTGTACTCACATACATAAAATAAAAACACTCATAAAAAAAGAGCAATTGCTGTACCTGCAGAGAATCCAAGTTTAGATCACAGCACTCAGAGCAGATGACTCACAACTGCCTGTAACCCTAGTTTCAGGGGACCCAGCAACCTCTCCTGGCCTCCAGAATCCACAATCAAATAGCAAACACACAATCATGTATATAAATAAAAATAACTCTGAGGTTTAAAAAAGAACCAGAATAGTATACTGCCAAGCCATATTAAAACATGAAACAAGGTAATACTAGTCCTGATTTCATTTTTATACTTTCCATATGAATTATTTTCCCTATGAAAAGACTACATATCATGATTAGTAAGCTTGTGAAAGCCAAGCCTTATACTGTAACCAAAGTGAGTCTGTATTTCACCTGGTCCTGACACGAGGTACAATCCACCTCTTTGTCCCTCATCCCCAAATGTCACCCAGCTTAGGCCCATGAGCTTAACACCCCGCCAGCACCCACCTCTGCGGCAGTCATTTATATGGGGCATTTTCTTGTGGGTCAACTTGTGGCGAAGTTCAACAATCCATTCTGGAATGTTCACCTGATTAGGGGTAGAGATTGACTCTAGTTAGAAATGAGAAAATAATAAAGCTTACAGAAACTCAGAGAGGAATCACTCTGGCCATCCATCCCAGTGAAGTTTTCAGTCTTATTGGTGGTCAAAATTACAATCCCGTGGTTCCTGGTTATATTTTACTGCTCATTGGAAGTAGTCTTAACAGAAGAAAAGGCAATTACCCCAACCACTGGCCATTTCTGTGGTGGGCATTCCTATTAGCCTTCTCGGATTCCCTTTGCCCTTTCCTTCTTCCTAGGCATCTGTATTCTTTCTTGCCTCTCATAAGAGCTCTGGCAAGTTTTTCTTCATGGTTGAGAACACACCTACCATCAAATCCCTATACAACTTACATACTTACTGATGCCAGAAATACTGGCACTTTTTGCTGCTTGGTTGATCTGTTTCTTTCCTCAGATTGCCAGCTCCATGAGGGCAGGCATTTTGACTGCTACTCTCTTTTGTGTCCCTACCCAGTGGTCAGGCTCCTCACTTTCAATGGGCCAGTCCCAACTAGCAGAACTGTCCAGGCCCACTGAAATGCAAGTTATAAGAAATAAGGGAGCAATCTTTTTTAAAACTGAACATTCAATCATCCAGTCAAAAACATTCTGGTATGGGCTCCAACAGCACAAGAAATAATCCTAAGAATCAACAAATGGATCGCATGACTTTTTAAGTTTTTGCACATCAAAGAAAATAACAGAGTAAAGAGATAACACAACTTAAAATATGTGAGGAAAATCTTTGTCAAGTGTATATCATACAGAGCATTAGCAATAGAGAATCCAAAAAATTAAACAATAAAACATTATCCAATCAATAAATGTACTAATTTTTAGTTCTTAAAGAAACATACATGGTCAGTAAATATTTGAAATAGTGCTTAACAGCCTTAGTCATTAAGGAAATACCAATTAAACCTTTTCAAGATTTGGTCTCAGCACAGTCAGGACTGGTATCATAAAAAAAAAAAAACCAAGCAGGGTTGGTAAAAAAAAAAACAAAAAACAAAAAACAAGCTCAGTGGTAGAGCGCTTGCCTAGCAAGCGCAAGACACTGGGTTCAGTCCTCAGCTCTGAAGGAAAAAAAAAAAAAACAAGCAACAGTAAATGCTGGTGAAGATGTGGGGCAAAGAGTATCCCTCTTCACTGCTGGCAGGAGCATAAACTGGCATGGACACCCTGGAACCAATATGGAGGTTCCTAAAAAACTAAAATGGAAATTATATGATCCACCTATACCACTCCTAGGCATATAACCAGGGATTCTAAGTCGACATACCTCAGAAATATTGACACCCACCCCCCCACTTACAACTACCTTGATTTATTATATTTTTGGTTGTGAGCCTAGCCTTTAATGGCTGAGCCATCTCTCCAGCCTGCTACCTTGGTTTCTAATAGCTTCAATATATAATGAGCCTATAGGTCTGTCAATACATGGAGACAATATGCAACATACTCTGAATGGAATTTTATTCAGCTGTAAAGAAAAATGAAAGTATGGTATCTTCAGGAAAACAAATGGACTTGAAGATCAGTATGTGAAGCAAACAAAATAAGTCAGACTCAGAAAAATGAGTGTTTCATAAATTTTATCACATGCGGAATCTAATCTATATGTTTGGGGCAAAGACTGCAGAAAGAGGAGTGTGGGTTTGGGAGGAAGGGAGATAATGAAAGGGATAAGGAGAACAAGGAAGGCTAATGGAATGTAAGCAAAAGGAAGGAGTATTTGAGAGAAGAGGCAGGACAGGAGTGAAAGCGGGGGGGGGGGCAAATAAAAACAAAGTCTAATGATATATATACAGATGACGTGTTGGAACACATTATTTCACATATTAACAACCACTAAATACTTGAAAGCTAAGGGTCTGAAGCTTCTACTGGTTTACCCAGAGGTGATGAGACAAACTGATTGTTTTGCATACCGTACCCCATAGCCCACTTAAGGAAGCCTTCCTAGCCAAAGAGAATGAGCAATGCAGCCTTTCATACATACCTCATGAGCCAGGTATTTGAGGGGAAGGTTACAAGATTTGGACTTCCTCTCTGAGATAAGATTCACAAACCTGGATTGGGAGAGAAAGAAGTGGCATAGTCCAAAGAAACTATTTTACTCCAAGTTCTTTGTGAAGTTACCTTTCTACTGACTACCCTGCTCTTAGGCTTCGTATCAGCCAAAGCAGGGACAGTCCCTGCTCAGCCAACATTTACTAAGGGCTATGCTATGTACTAAAACAACACAGACAAATTAGACACTGTTCTGCTCTTGGCAAATTTGGTCTAGAATAATCATGACATATGGTAGAACACAATATGCTACAGATGTCAGATAAATGACTACATCAAATAATATGAGGAACTCAGATAAATAACAGAAACAGAGGACAAAGGGGAGACATCAAAACAGAGATCGACTAATATAAGGCTTTGTCATGTGAGAAAACTCAGTGGTAACCCTCCCCCACCATGTATGAAATGTTCTGAATTTCACACCTCTTACACATTCTAGAAGGGAAGGAAAAACAGAAGAGAGAAAACTTTCTGGAAAAGTGAAAAAAGGGTTGTGTGGACAAGACATGGCTGTGAACAAGACATAGTCATGGCCAAGTTAAAAAAAATCACAGGTTGATTCACACACAAAGACCCACCTGTGGCTTTTTGTTTCAGGTAGCGGGGGAAACCAATCTTTTTTTTCTTTTTTCTTTTTTTTTTTTTTTTTTGGTTCTTTTTTTCGGAGCTGGGGACCGAACCCAGGGACTTGCGCTTCCTAGGTAAGCGCTCTACCACTGAGCTAAATCCCCAGCCCAGAAACCAATCTTTTAACATTCATGTTTACCCACCCCCAGTTCCCAAAGCCAACCCCCCAGTCTTACCCTATGCAAGTCTTACCTGACCAATGCCATGCCATAGAGCAATCTAAGTTCATCGGTGCCCAAGCCACCGGCTACATCCAGGAGCTTACATCGTATCAGGTCAGCTGTAGAAGCCACTGCCAGGGGCAGTTCGTTGCCTAACCTAAAGGGCCACAGTCCAACACCATCATAAAAATCCTTACATTGTTCATCCTCTACCACAGAAGCTTGGTTGTTGCACCATTACACACTGAAAAGTGCACGGAGATACAAAACACTGTGGATAAGACGGAGTAAAGTCCCCGAGATCAACAGTAATAAAGGAATTGAGAAGCTGGCTGGGGTACACAGTACGTCTTAAGTGCTACATTCATCAACAGTTGCGTGGACACAGTCCATTCTCTCCCCTTCAAACTATTTAGCTAGAGAAGCGCCGAGTCCTATCCCCCACCCCCTTCCCTCATCAAACGAACTGAGAAACCTCAATCCTGAATCTAACCTAAAGGGTGACAGTCCAATCCCTAACAGGAACAGAAAGCCACCCTAATATATCAACTTACTCCTTTACTCCCGGGTCAGGCCCCCTCTGTTTTACAAGTAAAACGTAAGCCTCACAGACACAAAAATATTGGAACATACACCCTATTTTTCCTTCCATGGGATGAGTACAGGAGCTTGGCTGCAACTTTTCTTCAGGTACTTAGGAGAGAGGCACCATAAGGCAATTTCAGGGTATGCTATAGAAAATACGGCTGTTGGGGAGCTCGACAAGTAGTGAGACACCACCAGCACCCAAGCAAAAGGGCTGACCCGGCCGCCTTACCTGCTCCTCCATACTGTAATTCGGTTCAGCGCGTATTGCTGCAATTTCTGATCATCACAGAACAGATAAACCGTCACTTGCTCCCACTCAGCCCTGCTGAGCCAGGACACTACCATACCCGCGACTCCCGGCGAGTCTGGCTGGTTCTCATTTACGGACTGTCCGTCCCACGCACGCCACACGCGTTCCATCGCCTGGGAGCCCAGACCAGGCCTGCTCCTGGCTTCCCACCTGAACTGAAAAATGCAGCGCGCCGCGCGCTTCACACAGCCTGTTCTCCAAACCGCACATCATCAGCCAATTGGAGAGCATGACCCCGCAGTAAGCCCGCCTCTCGCCATTAGTGTGGCCAATAGGAACGTGGGACAGTGGTCCTGCTTGCAGGATTCTGTCACCACTCGCTGCCGGAAGTGTTCGTTCATAAAGCTGTCTTACCAGAACCACAGTCGCTTCAACTTCTAGGTTCTGCTAATTTCCTGGCTGTTGAGTGTCATCTGTCCCAGACAGGAACTAGTGTGTTTGGATTGCAAGGAGAGAAAAAAATACTTGGCGCCCCTTGGCGGTCTACAGAGAAATTGCTCTCGATTACTGTACTTCCTTAGTTAAGGTGTTTTCAAGCTTCGTTTTAGTTTGTTTGTTTCCACGAACAGTCACTAATCCAGGAGACTACTTTGGAGACTGAAGAACAACTACAGAGAAAATAACATATATTTAGATAAGATTTGGTAGAACAAAATCGGCTTTCTTGACAAATAACTGAGTAAATTAATACCAGCCTGTCTGGAGAAAGGAAAGATAACAATGTGAGAAAGTTCAGGACCAGTAAACGATGGTAAAGGGGGCAGGAAGTTAATATGAGCAAAGTGCGTTCATGAAAATGTCATAACGGAACCCATTATTTTATATGTTAAATAAAAGCATTAATAAGAAATAGGTGAGCTGGTATAGCCTGTTACACGGTGATTTGAGGCCTGAATGAGTGGAATTAGAATTATCTTGAGAGTATAGAGATCAGGGTTCTAGTCTTTCATTTCCCACTATCAGTGTGACCTTGGACAAGTCTCTGCCCTTTTCCCTAGAAAAATAGATGGTAATCTATTGTATTGTTCTTTAAGCATTCGCCCTATGATGATAGCCTGAATAAAATAATTTCTCTAATTGTCCTGTGCATTTTATCATTTTACTGAGGTTGGTTTTGTCTTTATTAGTTACAAATGAGAAAGCTGAAGTCCAATCTCGTGGCCTCATAAGGGACTGTTAGAAAGTAGTCCAATGAGCCAGAGGTGGTTCAAGGATTTAAATGGTGCACTGTTCTAGCCGAAGGCTGTCGCGCAGGTGGCTCTTGGTCACCTGTTAACTCCAGCTCCACAGAGATCTAACACCAATGGTTTCATCTGGCACCTGGGTTCATATAATGCACCCCAACACAAATACCCATAATTTAAAACTCTTTAAAGAATTGAGGGGGTTGGGGATTTAGCTCAGTGGTAAAGCGCTTGCCTAGCAAGCGCAAGGCCCTGGGTTCGGTCCTCAGCTCCGAAAAGAAAAAGAAAAAGAATT
This sequence comes from Rattus norvegicus, assembly GCF_021556685.1. Taxonomy (NCBI): domain Eukaryota; kingdom Metazoa; phylum Chordata; class Mammalia; order Rodentia; family Muridae; genus Rattus; species Rattus norvegicus. The sequence continues at coordinate 68,871,273 of NC_141554.1, forward strand.
GATAGAAGTGTGTTTTCTTAAGTGATGTGTAACTCTAAGGCTCTTCCTATTTACCCTGTTTAAGACCACAAGAACTGTAAAAACAGGAGTCCCCAGTGTATAACATGCTCTCTCCCCACCAGTTAGCTGTGTTTGATATTTATATATTGGATGGTTTCTGAACAAAAGCAACACTGAGGTGTTTCTTGGATTCTCTTTTTGGTAAATATCAAGATTTGTTCTATGTGTCTGAGTGTTTGTTTGCATGTATATCTGAATACCAAGTGCGTGCTGGTACCCACTGCTGTCCTTGCCTCTCTTCATCTCTGCCTCTGCCCCAGCATTTCTGCCTCTGTCCTTAGAGCACTGCCTCCCCACCTCTGCAGTTTCCCCTCTGCCTCTCTCTGCCTCCACCTCCTCTACACCCTGCCTGTCTGTTCACCCTGCCTCTCTATCTTTACCCTCTGCCTCTTTGTTTCTCCCTCTGCCAGTGCTTCCCTGCCTCTACTGTTTCTCTGCCCCTCTACCTCTGCCTTTTCCACTTCAACCCTCTGAACTTCAGCTGTCGCACAGCCTCTGCCCTTGTTTATGCTCCTTTGCTCTCTGCCTCTTCCTGTCTCCAGATGCTTTTGTTGCTCTGCCTCTGCCTCTCTACCTCTTTGCCTCTCCAATCACCTCTTCCCCTCTCCTCTGACTTTTTACCTCATTATCTTTGCAATCTGCCTCTGCCTTTCTGCTTCTACTGACCTGGACTACTGGGTTGTCTTGAGTAAAGGTCTCTGAGGGGAAGGATCAGGAAATAAATGTAATAGAAAATTTGGTACCAGGAGGTCTTGCTCAAGCTGTTTTATGCCAAGCAAGTTTATTAATCAAGCCACCCCACTTCTTACTTACTGTTGGCAGGGGAGAGGGTGGGCTAGTCCAGGGCAGCAGAAAGCTAAATGCTACAATGATGGCAGAGAACACAGAATGCTTCAGACACAGCTGCCTTAGGACTGATAACCACATCGGGGAGGGAAGAGTCAGATCCCAGAAACTGCAACTTTGACTCCTTTGAGGCCCTGGTCCCAGGCTCAGAAAGGACCCTGCTATGTCTCCCTCTTGTCTTTTCATCAGAACCTCTGAGACAGCCATGGATGGCCCTGGCTCCCCACAATTTCCCTTATGTTCTTTAAAGCTACATGAGCTGTTACTGTTTCAATGTCTAACACTGACACTCCTTAAACTAACAAATGCCCCCTGATACATTCAAAGGAATCACTAACACGAGTAATCTGGGCATGATACTGAATGAATGTTGAAGTATGTTAAAGGAGTTAAATCCTTGTAACTTGTATAATAAATCTTTAGCTAACTCCAAATGGTATGAGCATGGCCCAGGTCACTAACTCATTTCTCAAAGATTAATAAATATAACCTACCATTTTCATAATGTCATGTTCTATGGAGATGATTTTTTAATTCTCCCGTTTTCATTCAGATTCATTATAGCTTAAAGGAGTAACAGACACACTTAAAGCTAGAATGATGCTGTAAAGTGACAATGTACTGCTTGTACTGTATCTTCTAGATGCAATACCACAACTTTAAAGACATTAAACTTAGCTTCTAGTTCTTTATATACATATTCTTCTACAAAGGCATTATAAGCAAGCTGATTTAAAAAGCGGGGGTAGTTTGCAATTTTAAAGTAAAGCCCACTGTGGAAACAGTTGCAAATTCTATATAGAATTTACTACCAGAAGAATGTTAGTTGAAACCTGGCCTAAAAATCTCCACTTTCTATTAAAAGCTTGATGTGGTTCAAGGAAAACCTACTGTCCAAAACCACCATACTGCACAGGAACCATAACAAAGAAAGGCTGCCAAAGTGAAAGAAGGCTCTTTTTTTTTCTTTTTTCTTTTTTTCGGAGCTGGGGAACTAACCGAGGGCCTTGCCCTTGCTAGGCAAGCGCTCTACCACTGAGCTAAATCCCCAACCCCGAGAGCAGGATCTTATGAGCAGAAGAGAAGTTTACACAATTAGAGAGGAAACAATTGATATAGGTAAATATCAAATATCTTGAATACAGGACTCCCAGTCAGTAACATATGCAGGGTTAACATGGGCAGTGAGTCCAAACATTAAATGACCACGCTATAATTGTTCATTTTCTCCAAAAGTTACATAAACAACCACATTGTCCAAGGCTATGGGTAACAGCCAAAGGTCCAGCTGAACTTTTCCCTCTGGAGACATTATAATCAGGTGTGGCCAGTGAGGGGGTCCTAAGTGCCAATGGCATCCATAGTAAACTGGGGCAGGCAGCTGTTGGGGGTGCAGTGCTTAGAACCGCTGATAGAGATGGATCTAGATACCTACAGGGGCTGCTGCTAAAGGAGCCAGCATTAAAGAAGTTACTCAGAAGGCCTTTTCCATGGGAACAAAGCTTACTTTACTGGAGCTGGCATTCCCTGTGGCCAGTGGAAATAATTCCTAGGGGCCATCAAGAAAGAGAAGTGAGAAAATTCACACACACACACACACACACACACACACACACACACACAGAGGATGAAACAAAATACAGAGTCCAATAACTTCATATGCACAAACATACATGCATATATACATGTATATATACATAATACATACATACATACATACATACATACATACAGAAAGACATATACACATTCACGCATGGAATGGTTGTAGCAAGGGTTCAGCAAGCAGACTCCAAACATTTCACACATACATACATAAATTAGTGGGTGGAACAAGCTCCAACACATAGCCAGACTGTACATATACATATATACATATTTATATATGTGGGTAAATACACACACACACACACACACAAAAATTGATGGATGGAAGGAACAATGTTCCAGCCCCCATTCACTCAAACCTTACTAACACACACACACATAGATACATACATACATTCATACATACATACATGCATTCATACATACATCATACATATGCATAGTTGATGGGGAAAGAACAATGTGACAACCCACCATATACATAAACCTTATACATACACATAGTTGATGGGTGCTCCAACTCTCATACTTTATTCTTTCTTCTACCACTTATATATCCCAGCAAAATTTTTCAAGCAGTATACAATTATAATGTGATTATGTTTTCATTTTCTTCTAGTGAATGGTTATGAAAATACAATGTGTTTTCCAATACCTTTACAAGAAACATTACATATTACAGATAAAAAAACCCCCAATTATTCCCCCAAACCCACCTACATTCTTAACTAAGCAACTTGTTACAGGTTAACAAAGTGTGAGCAAGCAAGGTAGTTTTCTCAGTCAGTTTCTCTTACTGGCAGGCAGTAGTTTGTGGTTACAAAGAAAGCAGTAATTATTTTACTATTTATCTTTAAAAGTAATCGTGTAAGTATCTTAAAAGAATTACAAATCTAAACTTTTATATAAGAATAAGCCATAACTATCTTAAATCCTTAAAGTGCATATCTACTCATCAGCAATTATTAATAAACTGTATCAGGAAGCCGAGGGCAAAAATGGGTATATGGAATCAATTACCCCAGTCCAGCCTCAGTGAGAGTCCCATCAGCCAGTGCTGCCATTGTTGCCTGACCATAAAGGGTCTCTAGCATAACTAATAAGTGTGTGCCTTTCTGAACTGCAGATTATTCCCTAAGATTTTTTACATCCGAGCCACTAGGAAAAATATCTCAACCTAGTTTCACTAACAACTTTATTTTTCCAAATGTGTTCTAAGAGTGGAGTCAATCTACATCTCTAACCTCTTCTCTACGGTGGTGATTGAATCATTAACCTGCTCCAGCAGCAATGACTGAAAGAGACCAAACATTAGTATTGTGAGTGACAGAGATAGTGCCCAGTGAGCGGCTGGAAGCCCCCTTAGAGTTTTCATACAATTCTTAGATTAAGAGGGATGTGAGGGCAGCAAGAACAGAACTCTGTAACAGCATGAAGTCCCCAGGACACGTGGTCCTTGGAGCTGTGCTACAACAAGGCTCACCCATGCAGCTGTGCTAACCTGTGGGCCAAATTCCATGAGTTCTAAAGCCATTTGTCATTCCTCCTGCATGGCTCTCTGCACCTAAGAAGTTATCTTCATCCAGAGTAAGTGGACATCTCCAGGACAAGTCGACGAGCACCTTAGATCATCCATTCAGAGGCACAGAATTCTTTAGAACCTTGCAGTGGGAATTCCATTCTGGAAACCAGGGCATAGGATTCTCATTACATACTTGGAAGCATCCATCCAATGGGGGTAATGTGGAGGGGGGACTGGAAAACTAAAGTGATGGGTGAATTGATGATGTTAAACTCTCCTGTCCCCCAAAGACATATTTTTTTTGGATCACTTGGATTAGTGGGACACATCCAGAGTGACTCACCAATGACCAATAGGAATGATGGATGAGAGCGCAGTGCAAGGCAGCACATGAGAAATACCAGGACTGTCAAAAACATTATATCATTAGTAAACACTCTAGTTGCTGAATCCTCCCAAGTACTGGGTGGGCCGAAGTGGGATCAGGTACCTAAGGCCAATATACCCCCACAGTTTCTACTAGCGGGGCAGAGAATAATGCCAGAACTGCCGAAAATAAGTGAGTAGGAGAAACACATTGCCCTTTATCCTTGACCACTTCAATTCCTTTAGCAGTAAAGTGTTTAATCTGTTTCCAAGTCTGGAGCAGACACTTCTGGGTAGACTGGATAGGACGCTTTGGGCTCTGCTCTGCCTTGAAACTCATCATCTTCTGCATCCTCAACTTCTGGCGCCTGTGATGGAGCCATCGCTTTTGTAACCTGGGAGTGTTTGACAAGACTCTCGGGAACCCAAGACGGACCATCAGCTTCCTGCGGGAAAACTCAGATATAACCTTTCCCATACATCAGCATGGAATCAAGCCTGTACCAATTCCCTGTAGCAAGATTTTTCCATATAACATCTCCTTCTAGAGCCTGTTTACCCCTTGAATGCTGTTCAGCTGTCAATGAATGTAGATTCATTCTCAAAACATTTAAATAAATAAAGTATGATTGGAAAGATTAGCAGGAGTAGTAGGAGGGTAAATATCTATATCTATCCCTAGTTTTTTCAAAACTTTAACAGATCCATGTGTCTTTGAAGATTGTAAGGCACACCGGATTTATGTGCAATTCTGAAGGTGGTAGTATAAACTTCTTAAAGGCATCAAAAGTATATAAAGGAGTATTATTTATATTTCAACATTTTTGGAAGGACAGCTAAAAAAAATGACAGCAGGCAATGCTTAATGCAATGCTCAACAGCTTGCATACATGCATGCGAAGGCCATAATGTATTAGCCAATAAGTCTAAAGGGTTAAGCAGACAAGGAGCAGGCCGAGAAGCCATGCAAGCAGAACAATCTGGAACAATTTGTTGTGCCCGTTCTCCACTTAATTGAAATTGACACTAAAGTGCAGCAGATGGTTGGTGAGGGCATACATGAGGTTCTGTAGCTTGCTTAAATCAAACAGACTCATTAAGCACCTGAGTAAGATGGTGAGAAGCTACATGGACAATTTGATTTACCTCTGCCAAAGGACCAAGGAGACCAGAATGTACTAGAATGTATTGTGCCTCCTAATTTTGGAACCGTTGCTGAACCTGTTGAAACAAATGAAACAGTTCTTTATCCTCAGTCCGTTTAATAAAAGCACCAAGAAGTATTTGGGAAATGTGCGCAACAAATAAACTATCAATATAAATATTCAGGAGTTGAGGGAATAACCTCAAAGCTTGGAGTAAAGCAAACAGATTAATAAAGTTACCATGTCTCCATCAACAATAATGTGACTCACTGCCCGGAAGAGGTGAGAAACAAATTTGTGATAGAGCTCTTCCAGACTCTGAAGAATTTATGAAAATTCCTCAGAGGTCTATGGGATGAGAATTGTTGAGCGCTGGCATTATTTTGGTTATAGGAAGTCCCTGAAACTGGCCAGATTCATTAGGCCCTCTCCTTGCCAGAGTAAACAATAAAGGCTGTTGAGAGTAGATCTCAGACAAACCAGGCTGCAAAGAAATCTCTAACATCAGTCCAACTGCCAGGAAGAAGCAGAAACCAACTGAGTTGCCTGGCAGAGGTTTAGACCAACTGAGGTACCGGGAAAAGACACTCTCTAACCTGTTGAACTGCCCGCAGGCTGTGCAGGTTGATCTAGTTTCCCAGATTCATGAATTGTCACTCACAGTGGGGTGATGCAGCTCTTTTTCAGTTATTTTTCTACTCCTGTAAGTAACCCCTCACCCATCTTCCTGTAATTAACCTCAATAAAATTCATTGCTTCATTAAGTTGGATTTTGGTGGTCTTTACTTGGGCTGTTGTGGGCTCCCTATTTGGAGTGAATAGGCAGGCATGTGTGTTGCATCTCCCGAGGAAAAGTCTCATCATGCAACAGGGTATAAAAATACATTTTATTGCTTCACTCCTTCTTTAAAAGGGGAACAAGAATACCCTTGACAGGGAAGAGAGAGGCAAAGATTAAAACAGACACAGAAGGAACACCCATTCAGAGCCTGCCCCACATGTGGCCCATACATATACAGTCACCCAATTAGACAAGATGGATGAAGCAAAGAAGTGCAGACCGACAGGAGCCGGATATAGATCTCTCCCGAGAGACACAGTCAGAATACAGCAAATACAGAGGCGAATGCCAGCAGCAAACCACTGAACTGAGAACAGCACCCCTGTTGAAGGAATCAGAGAAAGGTCTGGAAGAGCTTGAAGGGGCTCGAGACCCCATATGAACAACAATGCCAAGCAACCAGAGCTTCCAGGGACTAAGCCACTGCCTAAAGACTATACATGGACTGACCCTGGAATCTGACCTCATAGGTAGCAATGAATATCCTAGTAAGAGCACCAGTGGAAGGGGAAGCCCTGGGTCCTGCTAAGACTGAACCCCTAGTGAACTAGACTGTTGGGGGGAGGGCAGCAATGGGGGGAGGATGGGGAGGGGAACACCCATAAGGAAGGGGAGGGGGGAGGGGGGAGGGGGATGTTTCCCCGGAAACCGGGAAAGGGAATAACACTCGAAATGTAAATAAGAAATACTCAAGTTAATAAAAAAAAATACATTTTATTCTCCTGAGGTAATTGTCATCTCGGAGGCTTACTGCCTCAGTCGGCTAACCAAGGCCTAGTCCCAGAAGCTTCTAGATTCTTTACAATCCTACTTGAGACCATGTTATTACAGGGGGTTCAGGCTCACCTAGCTTCTGAAAATGAAGGCTAGGAGGCTATAACAGGGGACCTATCAATCCCTTATTTGACAAAGGAGAGGCTTTTGGCTCAGTTAAACTGGTAAGAGCCACTTCAGGTGGTTTTGTAACTACACCATCAAGAGAAAAAAATTTCCTCTGAGGCATCATGGAGATAAGGTAACTCAAGAAACTAAAACTGTTTCCTTGTCCTCGGGGCCTTTTCTCTCTATTTCTTGACTTTTGTTTTCTCTATCTTCTGCTCCACACCCCCCACCGTCACCCCCCAACCCCCCAGTCTGTTCTGGAGTAGACTTTCTAGCTTCAAAGGGGTGTTGAATTACAACTGCATCAGATTCATGCTGTGGGGGTAAACAATCACATAAAATTTCACAGTGCTAAACCATCGATCGGAAACTTGGCTGGCCCTCTGGTTGCTAAAGTTTCATCTGTGCATTCCGATGTCTTTATACTTACAGAAATTTCTTCAGAAAACCAAGGGGAAATTTCTTAAATGAAATTTTCTGAAAGCTTTAGAAAATTACAAGCACAACAATGCAGAAGCAAACGAAGCATCTGTAGACAAAGAAAGTTTTCAGGCTCTTCTGCCCCCATGTTTCACTTCTGACTCCATCACCTTTTTCTTCACAGTCCCTCCGGACGGACTTCTCTTATTTACCTATATATTACAGTCATACTTACCCTTTTCTCCTTACTCTGGTCCCTGTTCAGGTGCCAATTGGAGTGGGCCAATGGGCCGTTCTCTGAAACAGGGCCGTAGGGAAAAGAAGCAAGGGATCAGAGGATGAAGAAGCCGTAAAAGTTTGGTACCAGGAGGTCTTGCTCAAGCTGTCTTATGCCAAGCAAGTTTATTAATTAAGCCACCCCACTTCTTACTTACTGTTGGCAGGGGAGAGGGTGGGCTAGTCCAGGGCAGCAGAAAGTTAAATGCTACAATGATGGCAAGAACACAGAATGCTTCAGACACAGCTGCCCTAGGACTGATAACCACATCCGGGAGGGAAGAGTCAGATCCCAGAAACTGCAACTTTGACTCCTTTGAGGCCCTGGCCAGAGCCCTAGACTGCACCTGAGCAAGGACACAGAGCTAATGTTCCCTTTTTCCTTTCACTGGGGCCCCTGAGTAGCCTTGCATTTTTCTGCCTCTCCAACTCTGCTTCAGCTCTTCTTTTGCCTCCTTGCCTCTCTTCTTTCTCCAGTCTCTGTGCCTCTAGGGTTCTGGGCAGCTCCATTTCTCTGCCCCTCCTCCCCCAGCTTCTTGGCCTCCTTGCCTCTGTCTCTCCCTGTACTTCAGCTTCTGCCTTTCTGCCATTTTACCTTCGCCACTCTCCCTCTACTTCTCCACTCCCCTAAATTGGCCTGTGTGGCTCACTGCCTCTCCAGCCTCTGCTTCTGTCTCCAGGCCTCAGCCTCCACTCCTCTGTCTTTCTGCCCCTTAGCCTTCTCTCTGCATTTCTTCCTTTGCTTCTCTGCTTCTGCTACATCTCCCAGTCTCTGCCTTCTAGCCCTTTCTCTGCCTCCACCTCTCTGTCTTTGTGCCTCTGATTTGTGCCAGCCTCTCCACCTCTATGCCTCATATCCTCTCCTACCGGTAGTCTGCTCTGTCCCTCAGCCTCTCTGCCTCTCCTATCCTCAGCCTCACAGCCTTTATGCCCCTCGGCCTCTCTGTCCCTCAGCCTTATGCTCCTTGGCCTCTGTATGTGCCTACGCCTCTAAGCACCTCAGCCTCTATGCTTGCAGACCTCTTTGCCCCTCTGACTCTGTGTCTCTTGGATTTTCTATCCCTGCCTCTATGTCTGTCAGCCTCTCCAGACCTTCAACTTTTATGTTACACTCATCAGCCAATATGCCCCTTGGCCTCTCTTAGCCTGTCTCTAGCTCGCTCTGCATCTCTGTCCATGAACCTCTATGTCCCATGGCCTCTCTGTCCCGCAGCCTCTCCTACCCTTGGCCACTGTCTCTAAACCCCTCTGCACCTGTCCCTTCTACCCTCTGTGTCTATGCCTCTCGGCCTCTAGGCCTCCCTGTCCCTCGACCTCTAGGCCCCTCAGCCTCCCTAGCTGCTCTGTCCCTAAGCATTTCTGTCTCTATGCCCCTCAGCAGCTCAGGCCCTCGGACTCTATGCCACTCCAGCTGTATGGCCTCATTCTCTTGGGAGCTTCAACCTCTCTGTCTCTATCTGTGCAGCTCAGCCTCTATGCCCCACTGACCTGACCTCTATGTCCCTTTGTCTCAATGCTCCCCATCCTCTCCTACTTTTGGTCTCTGGGGCCCCTACAGCCTCTCAAGCCCCTCCACCTCTGTGTCTCTATGCACTTTGGCCTGTATGCTCCTTGGCCTCTCAGCCAGTATGCTGCTTGGCCTCTCTGTCCTTCTGTATCCTTGCCTCTCAGCTTCTGTGCCCCTAGGCCTTTCTTTCCCTTAGTCTCTGTCTCTATACAGCTCAGCCTCTATGCCCCTTGGCCTTTCTGTCCCTAGGCCTATCTCTAGGCCTCTCTGTCTCTATGTAGTTCAGACTCTATGCTCCTTGCCTCATTATGCCTCAGCTTCCCCTAGCATCTAACTCTAAGCCACACTGCAGCTCTGTCTCTGTCTGTCTCTATGCCCCTGGTACTTTCTTTCCCTCAGCCTCTATACCCCTTGGCTTCCATGCAGCTCCACTCCTATGCACCATCACCACCCCACTCGCATGTACCAGCTTCTCTGTCCCGTTGGCTCTACGCCCCTCAGCTTCTATGCCTCCCTTGGCCTCTCCAGCCACTCAACTTCTGTCTCCATGCTTTTTGGGCTCCATGCCACTTGGCCTCCCTGTCTCTATGCCTCTCAGCCTCCATGCCCCTCAGCCTCTCTGTCCCTCCACATCTACTAGTCACTGTCTCTGATACATGCTGCATCTCTGTCCCTGAGACTCTATGCCCCTCAACCTCTCTGTCCCTCTATCTCTATGCCCCCCTGTTTCTATGAAGTTCAGTCTCTATGTCCCCTATGGCCTCAGTCTCTATGCAGTTCAGCCTCTATGGCCCTCTGCCTGTCAGCCTCTCTGTCCATGAGACTCTATGCCCCTCAACCTCCCTGTCCCTCTATTTCTATGCCCCCCTGTCTCTATGAAGTTCAGTCTCTATGTCCCCTGTGCCTTCTGTCTCTATGCAGCTCAGCCTCTATGTCCTCCATGGCATCTGTCTTTATACAGCTCAGCCTCTATGGCCCTCTGCCTGTCAGCCTCTCTGTCACTGAGACTCTATGCCTCTGTCCCTATTTCTCTTTTCCTCAGTCTCTATGCCACAGCCCCCATCTCCATGCAGTTAGGCCTGTATGCCCCTCAGCCTCTACGCAGCTAGGCCTCTAGGAAACCCCATGGCTGCTCAGCCTTTATGCCCCTTTGCCTCAGCTTATCTATTGCTGAGACTCTTCCCCTAAGCCTCTCTGTCCCTATATCTCTGTATATCCTCGGCATCCCTTTCACCTCTATGTCCCCACTCCCACCAATGGCCTCTGTCTCTCTATGCAGCTCAGCCTCTATGCCCCTCAGCCTCTCGGTCTCTACATCTCAGTTCTAAGTGGCCCTCTGCACCTCTGCTCCCTGCTATGTCCTATTGTCTCTATGGCCGTCGACCTCTCTTTCCCTCAGACTCTATGCAACTTGGCCTTCATGCCTCCCCCACCACACACACACATGACCTCATTGTCTCTATACAGCTCAGTCTCCATGCATCTTCACCTCTCTGTCCCTATATCTCAGTGACCCTCTGAATCTCTGTCCTCCACCCCTCTCTATGGCCATCAACTTCTCATCCCCTCAGACTCAGTCCCCACCCCCAAGGCCTGTTTCTATGAAGCTCAGCCTCTGTGCCTCTCAGCCTATCTCGATGTAGTTCGGTCTCACTGTCCCCACCTCTATGCCCCTTGTGGTCTTTCTGTTACTGAGACTATGCCCCCTTAGCCTCTATGTCCCCATATCTGAGGCCTTCTACATCTCTGCCCCTCTCTATTCACCTTTGTTTCTATGGCCCTCAGCCTCTTTCCCTCAACCTCTATGCACCCGCCCCTCCCCCAAGCCGTGTCTGTACTTATACACCTCGGCCTCTAAGTCTCTATACAACCCAGGCTCTATGTCCTCCGTGGCCTCTGTGTCTATACAGCTAAGGTTCTATGCCCCTTGTGGCCTCTCTATCTCTATGCAACTCGGTCTCCATGCCCCCAGTAGTCTCTGTACCTATGCAGCTTAGACTCTAGCTACTGTGGCCTCTCTATCTCTATACAGCTCAGCCTCTATGCCCCTCAATCTCTCGGTCCCTATATCTCTGTCTCCCTCTCCGCTGATGTGGAAAGCCGTGATAGCATTCGCCATTACAAGATGGCGCCGGCTTCCGCTGTGCCTCACGTGGAAAGCCGCGATAGCATTCGCCATTACAAGATGGCGCTGGCTTCCGCTGCGCCAGCCCGACTTCCTTTCAGAAAACTAGCTGTGTGTGCATGTGCAAGAGTGTGTTCGCACCAAGTCTTTGCCCACCCCGGGGCATGCCAGTGAGATCATGGGTAAGCGCTTGACCAATCAGGCGTGGACGCGCCGTGCTAGGGTTTTATAAGTAGCGCCTTTATGGGCCCTGGGTCTCTCCTCTTCAAGATGCAATAAACGCTTTGCTGCAGAAGGATCCTGGTGTCCACGTGCGTTCTTGCTGGCGAGACGATAGCGCGGGATATTTGGTGCCGAAACCCAAGACAAACGCCTCACCATCGCCGGCGCCGAGGAGACCCTCCGTTCGCGGAGAGGATCCAGAACTGCAGGACACAGGTAGGCTCTGAGAGGCATGTTTGGTCTTGATCTCTCTCGTCTCTCTCCCCCATTAGAAGATGTGGTGGAAGCTTTTGTTATTGTTTTGGCGGTGCTCATTCTTTTTCTTTTGGTTTTTGATTTTGCGGCTGCTGCTAGGCACAGTCAGAAGTCGTGCCTAGAAGATGCGAAATGCCGCCCAACAGTAATAGCAGGACAGGGGGCATTAGAGGAGTTACAGGACAGCATGTCAGAAACAGAGCGAGGTGAAAGATTAGAAGCTTTAAGAAGGAAAGGTGCACCTAAGAAAAGAGGCCCTTCCAAGGACCTTGGATCTGAGGAAGTGAGAGATAAGGGAAAGGACGCCTGGGAGAGAAAAAGGGAGGAGATAAAAGGAACACAGTATTTTGGGAGAAAAAATTTTGTCTTTGTACTTGTAAAAGGTGTGATTAGGCTCTGGAAACTTCACAGAGTCATACTGATCAAATTTGATAGTGGTAGACCGCCTGAAACATTTATTCAGGAGAATCAAACAAAAAGATATCTTGATTCTAAACTTTTGTCTTGAGAATTGTACAGAGTGTGCCTACTTGGATTCCTGGTCTCAAGGACTTTCAGCTGGGACCAGTCAGGACACATCAGCTACAGCATTAGTTTCATTTTTCCTACCCCCTACCCCCAAGGACATCTCAACACCCATGCACAGCTTGATGGAGTTAATGTAATTGGGTTGTGAGTGGAAATATTCAGGACTGTGTTTCACTTCCATACCATTTGTGAATGTCAGTCGTGCTGCTCAGATATCCTGTAATATATCTCAGTATCTTACAGGAATTTGGTTTCAACGCGTTGATGGACTAGTCCAGGAATTGAGACAACCCATCGTCCATATCAACTCCACTCGAATGGATGGTCACCGTGGAAGTGGTGGGAAAGTGCAAATCCTACCTCTCTGCTGACTCCTATTGGAATCTGGGTCCCTTCGGTGGGACACCATCTAGTTTTTTCCCTCTATGTCTATTGTCTGTCCTTGGTGCACCAAGCTGTTCATGTATGTCAGTTTATGTCTGTGGTTTTTGTTTCTCGTTGTTTAAATGTTTTATGTTTCCTGTTCAAAAGAAAAAATGGTAAAAACATTATCTGCCAGTCGTTCACACCTTGATTTGGTTTTAACTCGTTTCAAAAAAGGAACAAATGAATAAAAAGCAGTTTCAATCAGTCCTTGGAGCCCTGTACCTGTAGCCAGGAGTCTAGGTCAGCTGGAGAAGCTGCCCGGGAGGCTGAGGGTCTGCACGAGCTGATCTTAAAGGTGCCAGCAGCTCCTCAGCTTCTTTGGTACAGGAGCTGATGGCTGTTTCTCTTAGAAAAATCCCTGACTTATTATTAGACTTAGCAGGTGACAAGGTACTTCTCTTAAAATCATAGCTAGAAAAGTAAAAATGGTGCTTGGTGTAAATATTAAAGACATGTGTAGCCACTTCAATTTTGTTTCTGATTGGTTTTAAATGTATAAATATGCTCTACATGCCTTGGTTATGGACTATTGGCTTTTAAGTTATTGGATATGGTTAAAAAGGTATAATATTGGTAACAGAAAGTTGACATAAAGCTGGTAATTTGGATGGAGTCATTCTAGACAACATTTGGCATGAGCCAACCTAGGGAAACAGGTCTAAATTGAGATAATCTTTTTATGGAATTCTTACTCTAGAAACCAGGCTTCTAAAAGAATTTAGGGCAATGTCTCTTTGAGGTATCGGAGACCGCACCATCATGCGTTCATATGTAGGAATTGGCAGTCAAACTTTGTAGCATGAAGGACAGACTCATGAGGCGTTTTGGAGACTGGATTTTGGAGACTAGGTTGTTGGAGGTTGAGTTTTGCTTTCCAAAGTTGTGGTTTGCCCTGAAGTTATCTGTATTTTAATGCTAATTCCACTGCCCCAAGGACAGCTGCCTAGTCACTACTCAGAACTCAGGTGACCTTGTGGTTGTGCTCTGGTGTTACAAGGAGAACTTAAGGATTGTGATTAAGGATTGCCAGTGTTCCATTGACTAACTCAAACTTATTTAAAATTGAGAAAAAATCAAACAGGTAGAGATTGTTACAGGATTTACAAAGGATTGATGAGGTTTTAGAACTTGTGAGAGCATTACAGCCTGTTTGCTTACTCCAACTGCCATTTCAAGATAGATTTAGAGGATGTCCTGGCGATTGTGAGTTTTCATTTTGTGAGCTTGCTTATAATTTTAGAGAGCCCATGAAGTGATATCATTAAAAATTTTTACAAAAGAATGGCTAATAGCCTTATTATGTAATTTTGTTTCTTCTTCAATGTAAGAAGTTAGAACTTTAAATCTTTCAGTGTATATAGAAATTTTTACTACAAACCTTTGCTCTCAAAATGAGCTTTAATATTTGGGGAGTAGCTGTTACACTACTCCAGAAAAGAATATTTGAAACTAATTTTAAGCTTCCAAGGATATGTTAATTGCCAAAATACCTCACCTTACCAGAGGACTTAAGCCTTTGTTATCCTCATTGGAGATAAAGCTTTTGTCGTATTAGTACAAAATTGTAGGCTAGAGTCATGGAAGTATTTTAAAAAGAAACCTGGTGAAACATACCTTATTCCAAACAGCAATCAAATTGGTTATTACAAAATACTGATATTTGGCCTATTACATATACAAATTTCAAGCAAGATTGATAATTTTACTCTTTGCATGCTTTTGTATTTGCTGTAAATTTGTGCATGCAACCCATAGAAAATGCGCTTAGTGTATTTATAGGTGGTTCATCTAATGAAAAGGCTACATGTATGATTGGATCACTTGTTTATTCGCTTAGAGTTTCCCCTGCTTCAACACAGACTATTCAACAGTGCTGTAGCCACTGTTTTTAAATGTTAAAAATCAAGCTTTCAATTCATATACTGATAGCCGATGTGTGGCTTGTGGTTTACAATTGATTAAAAGGTTTTACTTTTTTTTTAGATACTACTAGCCCTCAAATTTTACAATTACTTAATGCTTCACTAGAGACAAGTTTTCTACTTGAAATCAGTGAGTGATGATTTCAGTGTGAATGTCTGACAACTCACGGTCCTTTCAGTGCTCTGGCTCAGACAACTAAACAAAACCATAGACCCAGCTCTTTGAAAATGGTAATGGAGTTGATAACACACCCTCACGAAAAGAGGAAGACTCCATTTGCTTACTTTCAACGCCCAGCCTCACCCTGCCAACTCAGGGATTTCTAAATAAGGCTAAATCTGGACCTTGTTTACAGGATTTGGCATTTCTAATTAATGCTTATGTTTAGGTAAATAAAGCTGGTGAGGGGCTGGAGAGATGGCTTAGTGGTTAAGAGCACTAAGTACTGTTCCTTTATAGGCCATTTAAGAACTCAACTGGATTGCCTGGACCCCTTAGCAAGGGAGGACAATGATACCAGGCAGATTATAGGCCTTACATAGAAACAATTAGTCAAAAAATCTCATTCTTTATATCACCAAAACAATAATGCTAGAAACAATAATTTGGTATACAAGTCAATTTATAAATACAAGTGCTCAGTGTCCTCAATTGTCTTAATAAATAATATTTTAACAATTTTAATAAATAAAAAGGGGGAGTTATCCCTGTATGCTAAATAATACTCTTTTTTATTTCAATTTTAAAATTTGGATGCCAAGGTTTATGGCACCCTACAACTAGGCATACTTCTGCCTAGGTGAAATAGAAAGATCCACATATTGACATGATCCTGTCCAGGTATTTTTATGGGGAAGAGGGAATCTTTGTGTTTTTTTCTACAGGATGCTACAAGAGTATGCCAGCTGCCAGAGTTGGTTGCTGAGACTTGCTGATCCTGGTTACATGAAGATTCAGCTCTCGTGGTTCGGGTCCCTGGAGTCATTCCTCTGCCCTGAGAGGAAGATGGAAGATTCCCCCTCATCTTTTGTCATCACAGAGATTTTGGCGTTGCTACAGTCAGCGTTACCACTGCGTGTTCCCGTCCCACTGTGGCCTATGCTCAGACCCTCTGTGCACTGCTGCTTGCCGGAGAAGACTGGACTCCAGCTGTTACCCCTGCCCCCCTCATTCTCCTGGCGACTCTTGCTGCCTTAACTGGTGTTGTCATCTTGCAGTCTGTAGCTTCACAGGAATGCCATCTGTGTGAAGCTACTGTGGACTGGGGAACTCTGCCCTGGTTGTGCAGATCTCAGAAATGGTTCCATTGCCTGCTGGTTGTTCCAGAGAAGAATGACCGATCCTAAACTGTCCTGGGAAAGACCTTGTTACTTTCACTGCTATTGTAGCAGCCATTACTGCTGCAGCCATTGTGTCTGCAGTGTCTAGAGTTACCCTCCCCCAATCTATTGTTAGGCAAGCACAGTGGGTGAACTTTCTGGAGTAGTTGTTTACAATTGGGAATTCTAAATTTTATTATAGGAGCGGCTTGACTACGGCCCTTGGTGGTAGCAGCTGAGGAGAACCAGATGAGGTGCCCACTACTTATCGGGAGTGGCTCTGTTTGGTGCAGCCCTATGCTGTGGATTAATGTTCATGCTATGATTGGTTTGCAAACTCAGATCTCAACAGAAACGTGACAAGGTCGTTGTCACTCAAGCACTTGTGGCCATTGAACAAGGGGCCTCCCCTGGAATTTGGTTATCTATGCTCAGGAATTAGTCAGCATCTGAGTTCTCTGCTCTTGCACCCCATGGATTTGTGGATCCATTGCACTGGGATGAGAGAGACTCAATGATTCTTTGATCAGCCCTTCTATATCGCTGAGGTTTCCTCATTGCACGCGATAGGGTGATCATGATTTCCCCACTAACTCATTTTCTGGCTGGCCTCTTTTGTAGAGTTCGCCCTAGGTCGTTTAGCAGTTACTGTCACACAGCACTGCGGTATCCAGAGACGGGCAACTTTCCTCATGCACAGACCAATCTAAGACACGGGGCCCGGTGGCGATAGGGTTACTCTACGACGGATAAGGCTGTGACATTAGAGGAACGACCTAAGATAGGAGCCACAGCAGATGGACGTAACTGCAGAGGCCTAGACCAGCCTCATTCTAGTAAAACAAAAAGGGGGAGATGTAGAAAGCCGTGATAGCATTCGCCATTACAAGATGGCGCTGGCTTCCGCTGCACCAGCCCGACTTCCTTTCAGGAAACTAGCTGTGTGCGCATGTGCAAGAGTGTGTTCGCGCCAAGTCTTTGCCCACTCCGGGGCATGCCAGTGAGATCAGGCGTAGACGCGCCGTGCTAGGGTCTCTCCTCTTCAAGATGCAATAAATGCTTTGCTGCAGAAGGATCCTGGTGTCCGCGTGCGTTCTTGCTGGCGAGACGATAGCGCGGGACACACTCCTTTGTCTCCCCCCGCCCCCACAACCCCTCCGGTCTTTCTGTCTCTATGCAACTCGATCTCTACGCCTCCCATGGCCTCTCTGTCGCTATGCATCCCAGTTTATATGACCCCCCCCCACCTCCTGTCTGGCTCTATGCAGCCCAGCTTCTACGCTCCCCTCTGGCCTCTGTCTCCATGGAGCTTGGGCTCTATGCCCCCTGTGGACTCTGTTTTTATGGAGTCCAGCTTCTACGCCCACCCCCCCTGTGGACTCTCTGTCCCAACATCTCTGTAGCCCTATGCCTCTTTGTCCCTCTAGCTCTATGCCCCCCTACTCCTATTGTCTCTATGGCCCTCAGCCTCTACGCATACCCCTGGCCCCTCTGTCTCTATGCAGATCAGCCTCTATCACTCCTCCCAGTGGCCATTCCCTATACAGCATAGCCTCTATGCCACACCCCCGCCGCCGCGTGAACTCAGTCTTTATGAAGTCCAAATTCTATGCCCCTCCCTGCCTGTCTTTCTCTATGAAGCTCGACCTCTACGCTCCCCTCTGGCCTCTCTGTCTCCATACAGCTTGGACTCTATGTCACCGTCCCCACCCCACCCCCGCGTGGCCTCTGTCCAGCTTCTATGGCCCGCTAGAGTCTCTTTTATCTATATGCAGCTTGGCTTCTATGACCACCGAGGCTTCTCTGGCTCTATGCAGCCCAGCCTCTATGCCCCTTCCGCCCTTGCCTTTCTGACACCATGACGGCTGTCCTCCCCTCTGGCCTGTCTCTATCCAGTTTGGACTCTACGCCTCCCCCCACCCCCGCCCACCGTCCCCCATAGCCTCCCAGACTATATACAGCCAAGCATCTATTGCCCCCTGGAGCCTCTATCTCTATGCGACTTGGCTTCTCTGACTCCGTGGGCTCTGTGTCTTTGCAGCCCAGCCTCTGTTCCCCCACATCCCCCCAATACACACGTGGCCTCTCTATATATATACAGCCCAGCCTCTGTACAGCTCGTACTCTATGCCCCCCCCAAACACACACACACACACACACACACACACACACACACACACACACACACACACCTTGGCCTCTCTGTCTTTATGCAGATCGGACTCTATGACCCCTGTGTCCTGTCTGGCTCTATACAGCTAAGCCTCTATGACCTACCGCTATCTGTTCCTTAGCATTCATATTGCCTAGACCATTGCCCTTCAGCCTGTATGGCCACGCCCCCCACCCTGTATCTCTGCAACTCGGTCTCTATGTTCCTCTCTTGGCCTCTACGTCTCAATATAGCTCAGCCTCTACACCTACATCTCTGTCCCTCTATCTCTATGCCCCTTTGTGTCTATGCCCCGCCCAGTGGCTGCTCTGTCTCTATGCAGCTCAGCCTCGATGCCTCCTCCCTTGCCTCCCTGTCTATAGAGCATAGACTGTTGGGACTCTATGCCCACGACATCATGGCCTTTCTGTACAGCCCAGCCTTTATGCCCCACCCCACCCCCATGGCCTCTTTGAGCCTATGTAGCTCCGGCTCTATGGCCCCGCCCAATGGCTGCTCTCTCTATACAACCCAGTCTCGATGCCCCTCAGTCTTTCTGCCCTAACATCTCTGTCTCTATTGTATGCCCCATATCTCTATGGTCCTCGGCCTCTTTTTCCCTCAGCCTCTATGCCCGCCGTGGCCTCTTTGTCTCTATGCAACTCAGTTTTCATGTCCCCGGGGAACTTTCTGCCTATGCCTCCCTTCAACCGTGTGGCCTTTCTGTCTCTATGCAGTACAACCTCTTTGCCCCCTCCCCTGTCTCTCTGTCTCTATGCAGCTTGGACTCTATGTCCACCCAACTACCTTGACCTCTCTGTACAGAACCCAACCTCTCTGACTCCACTGGAGCCTTTCTAGCCCCATGCAACTTGGTTTCTATGACTAGCCCCCCCCCCCCACCGCCCGTGGCCGCTCTGTCTCTATACAGCCCAGCCTCTATGCCCCCTTTCCCACTTCTGTCTCCAAGGAGCTTGGGCTCTATGCCTGCCATGGCCTCTCTATCTCTATGGAGCCCAGCTTCTTTGCCACCGCCCCCTCGTGGCCTCTCTATGCAGGTCATTCTCTATGACCTCCGTGCTTTTTGATCCAAGACAGGTCAGACTCTATGTCCCTCGGTCCCTCAGCCTTTATGTTGCTGAGACTCTATGCTCCTTATCCTCTCTATCCCTACATCTCTGTGGCCCTCTGCATCCTTGTCTGACTCTATAAATCTATGCGCCTTTGTCTCTATTGCCCTTGGCCTCAGTCTCTATGCCTCCCCCCCAACCCCTCCCCCACTCGTGGCCTCTCTATCTTTATGCCCACCGTGGATTGACTCTATGTAGTCCAACCTCTATGCCACTTTTCCCGCCTCTTCCTTTCTATGCAGCTTGGATTCTATGCACCCCGCCTCCCCTGACCTCTCTGTACAGAGCCCAGTCTCTATGCCCCCACTCCGTAACCTCTCTGTCTATGTATAGCCCAGTCTCTATGGTCCCCATGGAGCCTCTCTATCTCTATGTAGCTTGAATTCTACGACCCCGTGCAGCTGGGCCTCTATGCTCCCCTCTGGACTCTCTGTCTCCATGCAGCTTAGACTCTATGCCGCCCACCTCACCATGGCCGGGCATGCAGTTTGGTCTCTATTGCATACACTCCTTGGCCTGTATGTACAGAGCCCAGCCTTTATGCTCCCACCCTGTGGCTTCTCTGACTCTATACACCCCAGCCTCTATGCCCTCTTTTCCGCCTCTCTGTCTCTAAGGAGCTTGGGCTCTATGCCCGCCATGGCCTCTCTGTCTCTATGGAGCCCAGCTTCTATGCGCCCCCCATGGCATCTCTATGCAGGTCATTCTCTATGACTTCCCGTGGTTTCTGATTCTAGACAGGTCAGAATCTATGTCCCTCAGCCTCTCAGTCTTTATGTTGCTGAGATTCTATGTTCCTTATCCTTTCTGTCCCTAGATCTCCGTGGCCCTCTGCATCCCTGTTGCCCTTGGCCTTTCTTTGCCTCAATCTCCATTGCCGCTCCCACCATCCCACCCCACCCCCCACCAGGTGGCCTCTCTGTCTCTATGCAACTCAGCTTCTGAGCCCTCTGTAGCTTCTTTGTATGCAACTCAGCCTCTATCCCCTTGGGCCTGTCTTTCCCTCAGCATTTTTGTTGCTGAGACTCTATGCCCTTCAGCCTTTCTGTCCCTATTGCTTTGTGGCCATCTGGCTTTTGGCCTCGCAGATCCTAGATCTCTGTGGCCCTCTGCATCTCTGCCCACGCCCCCCTCCGTCTATGCTCCTTTGGCTCTATGGTCCTTGGCATCTCTTTGCCTCAGCCTGTTTGCCCACAATCCCCCACCCCCGCCTCTCTGTCTCTATGCATCTCGGCCTCTATGCGTTCTTCTTTGCCTCTCTGTCTCGATATAGCCCAGTCTCTATGTCTCTCAGCATCTGTACCTCCATCTCTGCAACCTATTCATCTCTGCCCCCTCCCTGCTATGCTCCTTTGTCTCTATGGTCCTAGGACTCTCATTCATCCTCTATGCCATCTTCCCCCAGCTCCTGTGTCCTCTCTGTCTCTATGCAGCCTGGCCTCTATGCTCTACGGGGCCTCTCTGTCAATGTAAATCTATGGCCCTCAGCCAGTCAACTCCTCTGTCTTCTTGTCTCTATGTAGGTCAGACTCTATGCCCTCTCCCATCCCTTTTTCGATGACCCTCGGGCCTCTCAACCTCTCTGTCCCTCTTTCTATGGCACGGGGTATATAGGGACCCTTGCCCTCTCTCTTCCTTTCAGTCTCTATGCCTTCCTATCCCCCAGTCTCTCTGACACTTTGTGTTGATGCCCATAGACTTCTCAGCCCCTTGAACCTCTCTGTTCCTCTATAGCAATGGCCCTGGGCATATCAGGCTCCTTGGCCTCTCTGTCTCTATGTAACTCGGACTCTATGCCCCCTGTGGCCTCTCTATGTCTAGGCCACTTGGCCTCTAACGCTCCCCCCCCCCCAGCCTCTCTGTGCAGGTCAGCCTCTATGCTTCCGCTCCCTCTCTGTCACTCTATAGCTCATGCCCCTTTGTCTCTATAGCCCTAGGACACTCTCTCCCTCAGCCTCTATACCCCCTCTGGCCCCTCTGCCTATATGCAGTTCAGCCTCTATACCCCTTGGCCTCTTTATCACTGGAATTCAACTACCCTCTGCCTCTAAGCTCCTCTGCATCTCTGTTCCTCTTTATCTCTATGCCCCTTTGTCTATGGCCCTTGGCCTGTCTCTCTCTCTTCCTCTCTGCACGCCCCCCCCACCCGTAGCCTTTCTGTCTCTGTGGCTCTTGGCATCTAAGCCCCCTGTGGCCCGTCTGTCTCTATGCAACTCAACCTCTATGCCCCTTGACCTCTCTGTCCCTCTATATCTACCTTCTGCATCTCCTAGTCTCTGTCTCTAAGTCCCTCTGCATCTCTGTCCCTGAGACTCTTTGCCTCTCAGCCCTTCTGTCCCTATATCTCGATGGCCCTCACCATCACGGGACTCCTCAACCTCTGTGTCCCAATGGAGTTCAGCCTCTATGCCCCTTGGCCTCTGTATTATTGGGCTCGGTCAAGCCTCTGTTTCTAAGCCTCTCTGCATCTCTGTTCCCCTCTCTCTCTATGCCCTTTAGTCTCTCTTTCCCTCTGTCTCTATGCCCCTAACGTCTATGTCCTCATTCCCCAGTATTAGGCTCTTACTTGGGGAGTCCACTTAGATCATAACACAGAATACAAGTATAGCTTGGAATTCATTGGGGGTGGGGCACTTACAAGCAAGCCAAAAAGCAGTAGTGCAGGCAGTCTCCTGAACTCTCCTTGTTTTGTAGCATAGGTTGGTCCCAGATCTTCTATATGAATTGTATACAAGGTTCCAGCAAAGAGGAGCTTGTCTACTTAGCAGGCCAATGTACCACTGTGGGCATTCTAAGAAAAAAATGAGCTTTAACTCATTTAGTTTTGGCTAGACACTGCATAGTTTTCTCTGAGTAACAAAAAATTTATCAATGATCTCCCAAACCAAGAACAATGCTCCGGATTGTGTATGCCAAAGATCAAGGTCTGCATACAAGAGAGCCTAGGAAAAGTCTTGTCTTCTGGGAATGCTAACATTACCCAAAGACCTTGTCTTTCCACAGATAGCTCAGTTCAGAGTAGCCAGCCCTCTACCAAGGGAAGTAAGTGAACTTCCAGTGCCATCCATATTTGTCTCTTAACCAGTTTCAACAAAAGTGGTTTCCATATCACTATGGTGTTGCTGCCTGTACTTTAAAAACACGTGTTTTCACCATTGATGCAACGAACATGTATGATGGAGCTGTTGCTGCTCTTTGACGTCATGATTTTACAAGTGAAATCTTACTCAATTTTATGCTTTATTTATTTATTTACTTATTTTTGCAGTTCTAAGGATTGAATATCAGGGTGTGCCCATGCAAAACAAGTAGTTTCCTGCTCAGATATGTTTTATATATTAAATGTATGTCATTTACTGTATGAAAATTTAAATCCAAAAGTTATGAACAATAAATTAGATATTGGTGAAAGTAAAAGATATATATAGATGGAGCAGGAGTGGTACATGTTGGTAATTCTTAAGATCCATTTGTTTTGGGGGCTGGAGAGATGGCTCAGCGGTTAAGAGCACTGATTGCTCTTCCAGAGGTCCTGAGTTCAATTCCCAGCGACCGTAGCTCACAGCCATCTGTAATGAGATCTGATGCCCTCTTCTGGTGTGTCTGAAGACAGCGATGGTGTACTTATGTATAATAAATTATTTAATCCTTAAAAAAAGATACATTTGTTTTATCTTTGAAATTTCCCTAGAAAACTGCGTTGCCAAGCATTGAAGCCAGGGTTTGTATACAGGGACCATATGCTTTATTACCACACTACCTTGCCAACCCTGATACCTTTCTTAGTAGTTTTTAAGTCAATTTTACTACACAATTAATCCACCAAAAATGGTCAACCAAGACACAATCTCACCACTTGGAGAGGTAGAAACAGGAGGAGCAAACATTCAAGGACATATAGTTATATAGCCATTTTGAAGCCAGACTTGACTACATAAAACCACTTTCTTTTTTTTTATTATTATTAACTTGAGTATTTCTTATATACATTTCGAGTGTTATTCCCTTTCCCAGTTTCCGGGCAAACATCCCCCTCCCCCCTCCCCTTTCTTATCGGTGTTCCCCTCCCAACCCTCCCCCCACTGCCGCCCTCCCCCCATAGACTAGTTCACTGGGGGTTGAGTCTTAGCAGGACCCAGGGCTTCCCCTTCCACTGGTGCTCTTACTAGGATATTCATTGCTACCTATGGGGTCAGAGTCCAGGGTCAGTCCATGTATAGTCTTTAGGTAGTGGCTTAGTCCCTGGAAGCTCTGGTTGCTTGGCATTGTTGTTCATAAGGGGTCTCGAGCCCCTTCAAGCTCTTCCAGTTCTTTCTCTGATTCCTTCAACGGGGGTGCTATTCTCAGTTCAGTGGTTTGCTGCTGGCATTCGCCTCTGTATTTGCTGTATTCTGGCTGTGTCTCTCAGGAGCGATCTACATCTGGTTCCTGTTGGCCTGCACTTCTTTTCTTCATCCATCTTATCTAGTTTGGTGGCTGTATATGTATGGGCTACATGTGGGGCAGGCTCTGAATGGGCGTTCCTTCAGCCTCTGTTCTAAACTTTGCCTCCCTATTCCCTGGCAAGGGTATTCTTGTTCCCCTTTTAAAGAAGGAGTGAAGCATTCACATTTTGATCATCCGTCTTGAGTTTCATGTGTTCTAGGCATCTAGGGTAATTCAAGCATTTGGGCTAATAGTCACTTATCAATGAGTGCATACCATGTGTGTTCTTCTGTGATTGGGTTACCTCACTCAGGATGATATTTTCCAGTTCCATCCATTTGCCTATGAATTTCATAAAGTCATTGTTTTTGATAGCAGAGTAGTGTAGATGTACTACATTTTCTGTATCCCTTCCTCTGCTGAAGGGCATCTGGGTTCTTTCCAGCTTCTGGCTATTATAAATAGGGCTGCTATGAACATAGTGGAGCATGTGTCTTTGTTATATGTTGAGGCATCTTTTGGGTATATGCCCAAGAGAGGTATAGCTGGGTCCTCAGGTAGTTCAATGTCCAATTTTCTGAGGAATCTCCAGACTGATTTCCAGAATGGTTGTACCAGTCTGCAATCCCACCAACAATGGAGGAGGTTACCTCTTTCTCCACATCCTCACCAGCATCTGCTGTCGCTGGAGTTCTTGATCTTAGCCATTCTGACTGGTATGAGGTGGAATCTCAGGGTTGTTTTGATTTGCATTTCCCTTATGACTAAAGATGTTGAACATTTCTTTAGATGTTTCTCAGCCATTCGGCATTCCTCAGCTCTGAATTCTTTATTTAGCTCTGAACCCCATTTTTAATAGGGTTATTTGTCTCCCTGCAGTCTAACTTCATGAGTTTTTTGTATGTTTTGGATATAAGCCCTCTATCAGTTGTAGGATTGGTAAAGATCTTTTCCCAATCTGTTGGTTGCCATTTTGTCCTAACAACAGTGTTCTTTGCCGTACAGAAGCTTTGTAGTTTTATGAGATCCCATTTGTCGATTCTTGATCTTAGAGCATAAGCTATTGGCGTTTGGTTCAGGAAATTTTCTCCAGTACCCATGTGTTTGAGATTCTTCCCCCACTTTTTCTTCTATTAGTTTGAGTGTGTCTGGTTTGATTTGGAGCTCCTTGATCCACTTGGACTTAAGCTTTGTACAGGGTGATAAGCATGGATCGATCTGCATTCTTCTACATGCTGACTTCCAGTTGAACCAGCACCATTTGCTGAAAATGCTATCTTTTCCCCCACAGGATGGCTTTAGCTCCTTTGTCAAAAATCAAGTGACCATAGGTGTGTGGGTTCATTTCTGGGTCTTCAATTCTGTTCCCCTGCTCTATCTGTCTGTCTCTGTACCACTACCATGCAGTTTTTATCACTTTTGCTCTGTAATATTGCTTGAGTTCAGGGATAATGATTCCCCGTGAAGTCCTTTTATTGTTGAGGATAGTTTTAGCTATCCTGGGTTTTTTGTTATTCCAGATGAATTTGCAAATTGTTCTGTCTAACTCTTTGAAGAAATGGATTGGTATTTTGATGGGGATTGCATTGAATCTGTAGATTGCTTTTGGTAAAATGGCCATTTTTACTATATTAATCCTGCCAATCCATGAGCATGGGAGATCTTTCCACCTTCTGAGGTCTTCTTCAATTTCTTTCTTCAGAGTCTTTTTTTTTAAAGATTTATTTATTTATTATAGATGAGTACACTGTCGCTGTCTTCATATACACCAGAAGAGGGCATCAGATTCCATTACAGATGGTTGTGAGCCACCATGTGGTTGCTGGGATTTGAACTCAGGACCTCTGGAAGAGCAGTCACTGCTCTTAACCACTGAGCCATCTCTCCAGCCCTCTTCAGAGTCTAGAAGTTCTTATTGTACAGATCTTTTACTTGCTTGGTTAAAGTCACACCGAGGTACTTTATATTATTTGGGACTATTATGAAGGGTATCATTTCCCTAATTTCTTTCTCGGCTTGTTTCTCTTTTGGGTAGAGGAAGGCTACTGATTTATTTGAGTTAATTTTATACCCAGCCACTTTGCTCAAGGTGTTTATCAGCTTTAATAGTTCTCTGGTGGAACTTTTGGGATCACTTAAATATACTATCATACCATCTGTAAATAGTGATATTTTGACTTCTTCTTTTCCAATCTGTATCCCCTTGACCTCCTTTTGTTGTCTGATTGCTCTGGCTAGAACTTCACGGACTATATTGAATAAATAGGGAGAGAGTGGGCAGCCTTGTCTAGTCCCTGATTTTAGTGGGATTGCTTCAAGTTCCTCTCCATTTAGTTTAATGTTAGCAACTGGTTTGCTGTATATGGCTTTTACTATGTTTAGGTATGGGCCTTGAATTCCTATTCTTTCCAGGACTTTTATCATGAAGGGGTGTTGAATTTTGTCAAATGCTTTCTCAGCATCTAATGAAATGATCATGTGGTTTTGTTCTTTCAGTTTGTTTATATAATGGATCACGTTGATGGTTTTCCGTATATTAAACCATCCCTGCATGCCTGGGATGAAGCCTACTTGATCATGATGGATGATTTTTTGATGTGCTCTTGGATTTGGTTTGCCAGAATTTTATTGAGTATTTTTGCGTCGATATTCATAAGGGAAATTGGTCTGAAGTTCTCTTTCTTTGTTGGGTCTTTGTGTGGTTTAGGTATAAGAGTAATTGTGGCTTCATAGAAGGAATTCGGTAGCGCTCCCTCTGATCCAATTTTGTGGAATAGTTTGGATAGTATTGGTATGAGGTCTTCTATGAAGGTCTGATAGAATTCTGCACTGAACCCAACTGGGCCTGGACTCTTTTTGGTTGGGAGACTTTTTAATGACTGATTCTATTTCTTTAGGAGTTATGAGGTTGTTTAAATGATTTATCTGTTCCTGATTTAACTTTGGTACCTGCTATCTGTTTAGGAAACTGTTCATTTCCTCCAGATTTTCAAGTTTTGTTGAATATAGGTTTTTGTAGTAGGAACTGATGATTGTTTGAATTTCCTCCGATTCTGTTGTTATGTCTCCCTTTTCATTTCTGATTTTGTTAATTTGGACACACTCTCTGTGTCCTCTCATTAATCCGGCTAAGGGTTTATCTATCCTGCTGATTTTCTCAAAGAACCAGCTTTTGATTCTGTTGATTCTTTGTATAGTCCTTTTTTTGTTTCTACTTGGTTGATTTCAGCTCTGAGTTTGATTATTTCCTGCCTTCTACTCTGCCTGGGCATATTTGCTTCTTTTTGTTCTAGAGCTTTTAGGTGTGCTGTCAAGCTGCTGATGTATACTCTCTCCTGTTTCTTTCTGCAGGCACTCAGAGCTATGAGATTTCCTTATAACACAGCTTTCATTGTGTCCCATAAGTTTTGGTTTGTTGTACCTTCATTTTCATTAAATTCTAAGAAGTCTTTAATTTCTTTCTTTATTTCTTCCTTGACCAGGTTATCATTGAGTAGAGCATTGTTCAACTTCCATGTATATGTGGGCATTCTTTCCTTATTGTTATTGAAGACCACCTTTAGCCGTGGTGGTCTGATAGGACGCGTGGGATTATTTCTATCTTTCTGTATCTGTTGAGGCCTGTTTTCTGACTGATTATATGGCCAGTTTTGGAGAAAGTACCATGAGGTGTTAAGAAGAATGTATATCCTTTTGCTTTAGGATAGAATGTCCTATAAATATCTGTTAAGTCCATTTGGTTCATGACTTCTCTTAGTCTGTCTATGTCTCTGTTTAATTTCTGTTTCCATAATCTGTCCACTGATGAGAGTGGGGTGTTGAGACCTCTTACTATTATTGTGTGAGGTGCAATGTGTGCTTTGAGCTTTAGTAAGGTTTCTTTTATGTATGTAGGTGCCCTTGTATTTAGAGCATAGATATTTAGGATTGAGAGTTCATCTTGTTGATTTTTCCTTTGATGAATATGAAGTGTCCTTCCTTATCTTTTTTGATGACTTTTGGTTGAAAATTGATTTTATTCGATAATAGAATGGCTACTTCAGCTTGCTTCTTTAGACCATTTGCTTGGAAAGTTGTTTTCCAGCCTTTTAATCTGAGGTAGTGTCTGTCTTTGTCTCTGAGGTGTGTTTCCTGTAGGCAGCAAAATGCTGGGTCCTCATTGTGTATCCAGTTTGTTAATCTGTGTCATTTTATTGGAGAACTGAGACCACTGATGTTGAGAGATATTAAGAATATTGATTGTTGTTTCCTGTTACTTTTGTTGTAAGAGGTAGAATTATGTTTGTGTGGCTATTTTCTTTTTGGTTAGTTGTAAGGAGATTACTTCTTTGCTTTTTCTAGGGTGAAGTTTCCCTCCTTGTGTTGGAGCTTTCCATCTATTATCATTTGTAGGGCTGGATTTGAAGCAAGATATTGTGTAAATTTGATTTTGTCATGGACTATCTTCGTTTCTCCATCTCCGTTAATTGTGAGTTGTGCTGGATACAGTAACGTGGGCTGGCATTTTTGTTCGCTTAGTGTCTGTATGACATCTGTCCACGATCTTCTGGCTTTCATAGTCTCTGGTGAGAAGTCTGGTGTAATTCTGATAGGTCTGCCTTTATATGTAACTTGACCTTTTTCCCTTACTGCTTTTAATATTCTTTCTTTGTTTTGTGCATTTGATGTTTTGGCTATTATGTGACCGGTCCAATCTATTTGGAGTTCTGTAGGCTTCTTGTATGTTTATGGGCATCTCTTTCTTTAGGTTAGGGAAGTTTTCTTCTATGATTTTGTTGAAGCTATTTACTGGTCCTTTAAGTTGGGAGTCTTCACTCTCTTCTATACCTATTATCCTTAGGTTTGATCTTCACATTGTGTCATGGACTTCCTGTATGTTTTGGGCCAGTAGCTTTTCCTGTTTTACATTATCTTTGACAGTTGCATCGATGATTTCTATGGATTCTTCTGCTCCTGAGATTCTCTCTTCTATCTCTTATATTCTGTTGGTGATGCTCGTATCTACAGCTCCTTGCCTCTTCCTTTGGTTTTCTATATCCTGGGTTGTCTTCCTTTGTGCTTTCTTTATTTTTTCTATTTCCATTTTCAAATTTCTTCACCTGTTTGATTGTGTTTTCCTGTAATTCTTTCAGGGATTTTTGTGTTTCCTCTCTAAGGGCTTCACTTGTTTACGTGTGTTTTCCTGCATTTCTCTAAGGGAGTTCTTTACGTCTTTCTTAAAGTCCTCCATCATCATGATCAAATGTGATTTTAAATCTAGATCTTGCTTATCCGGTGTGTTTGGATATTCAGTGTTTGCTTTGGTGAGAGAATTGGACTCTGATGATGCCATGTAGTCTTAGTTTCTGTTGCTTGGGTTCCTGCACTTGCCTCTCGCCATCAGGTTGTCTGTGGTGTTACCTTGTTCTGCTGTTTCTGACAGTGGCTTTACAGTCCTATAGGCTTGTGTGTCAGGAGTGCTGTAGACCCGTTTTCCTGTTTTCTTTCAGCCAGTTATGGGAAAAGAGTGTTCTGCTTTCAGGTCTGTAGTCGTTCCTGTCCACTGGCTTTCAGCTGTTCCTGTGGGCATGTGTCCTGAGTCCACCAGACAGGTCCCTTGGAGCAGAAAAGTTGGTCTTACCTCTGGTCTCAGGCTTGAAGTCGCTCCTCGGGGCTGTGTTTCAGCTCTCCGTGAGGGCAGCAACCAGAAGGACCTGCCCCTACTTCTGGGTCCCTGTGAGCAGGGGGTCCTGATGGTGCTAGGCGTTTTCCTTTAGAGTTGGAAATGTGGGCAGAGTGTAGTTTCCTCAGGTTTCTCAGGTGTGTCTGCCCCTCTGAAGGTCTAGCTCTCCCTCCCACGGGATTTGGGTGCAGGGAGCTGTTTGATCGGGTCCATTCAGATTCAGGCACAGTCTGGACTGCAGGGCTCCTGCAGCTTGAGTGCCCCTATCTTCCTGTTCTCAGAGGCCCTACACAGTTTCCTCTTGGGCCAGGGATGTGGGCAAAGGTGGGCAGAAGTGGTGGTCTCTCCTGCCCTGCAGTCTCAGGATTACCCACATGTCTGGGCGATGAGCTTTCTCTCCCATGGAGTTTGGGAGCAGACACAGTCTTCCTCACCAAGGTAAATACTTTCCATCTCACAGCAAGAGGAAGTTGTCCTAGTGCAGACACATATACATTTTCCCTAGTATTCCTCACATTAGAGCAGTACTTTTCTTGGTGTCTAGATTGTTGGGTGATCTCTCAGTTAGGGTTTTACTGCAGTGAACAGACACTATGACTAAGGCAACACTTATCAGGGCAATATTTGATTGGGGCTGCCTTATAGCTTCAGAGGTTTAGTCCATTATCATCAAGGCAAGAATATGGCAATATCTAAGCATGCATGGTGCAGGAGGAGCTGAGAGCTTTACATCTTGATCTGAAGACTGCTAGCAGAGCACTGACTTCCAGGCAGCTAGGATGAGGGTCTTAAAGCCCACACCTACAGTGGCACACCTACTCCAACAAGGCCACACTTACTCCAAAGGTGCCATACCTTCTAATAGTGCCACTTCTTGGGCCAAGCATATAGAAATCATAACATTCCACTCCCTGGTCCTCATAGGCTTGTTCAAATATGTGAGTCTATGGGATCTATACCTCAACATAACATAATACAAAAATACATTTAGTCCAACTTCAAAAGTCCCTATAATCTATAGCAGTCTCAACAATGTTAAAAAGTCTAAAGTTCAAAGTCTCTTCTGATACCCATCAGATCACTTAACTGCAATCCCCAAAGTAAGACAGGAAACCATCTGGGCAAATTCCAAACTGCATCTCCATGTCTGATGTCAAAGGGGTCTTCAGATCTCCAACTTCTTTTTCATCCATGTTGACTGCAACAAAGTTCTTTCTCCTGGGCTGGTTCCACTCCCCGTTAGCAGCTTTCCTCAGTAGATATCTCATGACTTTGGCATCTCAAAGATTTGAGGGCCTCCAAGGCAAGTTCAATTTTCTAGCTTCTTGTTTCAATATCTGGAAACCACACATGATCTTCTGGGCTCCTCCAAAGGGCTGGCATCACTTTTCTAGCTCTGCCCTCTGTAGCATTCTAAGCTCAGGTTGATCCACTCCACTGCCACTGCTGTTCTTGAGGATCATCCCATGTACTGGCATCTCCAATACACTGGAGTCTTCCATTGCAACTAGGATTCACCAATAGCCCCTCATAGGCTCTCTTCATGGTGCCAAGCCTCAACTCCTTTGCATGATCTTTTTAGTCCTGGGATATTAACTGCAACTGGGGCTGAATCTTCACCAAAGGTCTTCTATGGCCTCTCATAGTTTCACACTTCAACTGCTCTTCATGACCCCTTCACACCTTCAAAACCAATACCATCTGGGTGATTCTTACATATTACCAAGTACAGCTGTATCATGAGGTACAACCTTGGCAATCTCTGGAACACAGCTTCTTTGTGCTCTCAGAAAACTCTTAACAGATTTCACCTCAGTGATGCTGGTCTCTTCTTAATCACCACTAATTTTATAGCTCCAGTTAACCAGCATCAATTGTCCCAGTAGTCCCTTCTATTTCTCACTCTAAAGCCAAAGCCATGTGGCCAAAGATGTCAAATTCTGCTCATTGCAGGAGCTGAAATATTGCCCCCGCCCTGGTCACTAGTTTCCTCTTTTCAAACTCCTTCAGTGCCTGTATGTCCTGGATCTTGCTCTGTAGATTGACCTTGAACTCAGAGATCTGTATGCCTTTCTCCTGGTATTAAAGTTGTATACCACCATGCCTGAATTTTAGCGTTTCTTCAGCTACAACTTGCTCTCTCAGGCTGGTCTTAAACTCAGAAATCTGCTTGGCTTTATCTTCTGGGATTAAAGGTGTGTACGACCATGCCTGGATCTAAACTTAGCTGGGTAGGATCATGACCCAAAGTTCCACTCCCTTAATTTGTTATCTCCTTGAACATATAATTCAGCTCCATTTAACTTCCTGGTACCCCTTTAATACCTGAAGCATGTATTTTCTCCTTTCTCAGTTTGTTATGCTTGTTTAAAATACTCTTCAGGAGACTTAATCAGAGAGCAAAGTCTATGATGGGTGTTTCTGAGACTTCCTAATCCAATGCAATTAATCTGTGTCTCTTTACCTTAGGCAGACTCTTGAGACAAGGGTAAAACGTAGCCACATTCTTCATCAAAATACCACAAAACAGTCTCTAGGCCAACATATTGAAATTCTCCACTGAAACCTCTTGGACCAAGTCCACATAATTAAAATCCATCTCAGCTACACAGTCTTCCATATTCCTCCTACGATAGCCCATTAAACCCCATTTAAAGCATTTCACTGCTTTCCAAATCCAAAATCCCCAAATCTACATTCTTCCAAACAAAAGCACCATCAGGCCTATCACAGCAATACCCCACTCCCAGTACCAGCTTTTGTCTTAGTTGGGGTTTTACTGCAGTGACCAGGGCAACTCTTATAAGGACAACATTTAATTGGGATTAACTTACAGGTTCAGTGGTTCAGTCCATTATCAAGACAAGAACATGGTAGCATCCAGGTAAGCAAGGTACAGGAGGAACTGAGAGTTCTACATCTTCATCTGAAGGCTGCTAGCAGAATACTGGCTTCTAGGCAGCTAGAGTTAAGGTTTTAAAGCCTACAACCACAGTCACATCTACTCCAATAAGGCCACACCTACTCCAACAGGGCCACATTTTCTTTCTTTTCTTTTTCTTTTTTTTTATTAACTTGATTATTTCTTATTTACATTTTGAGTGTTATTCCCTTTCCCAGTTTACGGGCCAACATCCCCCTATCCCCTTCCCCTCCCCTTCTTTCTGGGTGTTCCCCTCCCCATCCTCCCCCCATTGCCACCCTCCCCCCAACAATCACGTTCACTGGGGGTTCAGTCTTAGCAGGACCCAGGGTTTCCCCTTCCACTGGTGATCTTACTAGGATATTCATTGCTACCTATGGGGTCAGAGTCCACGGTCAGTCCATGTATAGTCTTTAGGTAGTGGCTTAGTCCCTGGAAGCTCTGGTTGCTTGGCATTGTTGTTCATATGGGGTCTCGAGCCCCTTCAAGCTCTTCCAGTTCTTTCTCTGATTCCTTCAATGGGGGTCCTATTCTCAGTTCAGTGGTTTGCTGCTGGCATTCGCCTCTGTATTTGCTGTATTCTGGCTGTGTCTCTCAGGAGAGATCTACATCCGGCTCCTGTCTGGCTGCACTTCTTTGCTTCATCCATCTTATCTAGTTTGGTGGCTGTATATTTATTGGCCACATGTGGGGCAGGCTCTGAATGGGTGTTCCTTCTGCCTCTGTTTTAATCTTTGCCTCTCTGTTCCCTGCCAAGGGTATTCTTGTTCCCCTTTTAAAGAAGGAGTGAAGCATTCACATTTTGATCATCCGTCTTGAGTTTCATGTGTTCTAGGCATCTAGGGTAATTCAAGCATTTGGGCTAAGAGGCACTTATCAATGAGTGCATACCATGTGTGTTTTTCTGTGATTGGGTTACCTCACTCAGGATGATATTTTCCAGTTCCAACCATTTGCCTACGAATTTCATAAAGTCATTGTTTTTGATAGCTGAGTAATATTCCATTGTGTAGATGTACCACATTTTCTGTATCCATTCCTCTGTTGAAGGGCATATGGGTTCTTTCCAGCTTCTGGCTATTATAAATAAGGCTGCGATGAACATAGTGGAGCACGTGTCTTTTTTTATATGTTGAGGCATCTTTTGGGTATATGCCCAAGAGAGGTATAGCTGGGTCCTCAGGCAGTTCAATGTCCAATTTTCTGAGGAACCTCCAGACTGATTTCCAGAATGGTTGTACCAGTCTGCAATCCCACCAACAATGGAGGAGGTTACCTCTTTCTCCACATCCTCGCCAGCATTTGCTGTCACCTGAGTTTTTGATCTTAGCCATTCTCACTGGTGTGAGGTGTCAGAGTTGTTTTGATTTGCATTTCCCTTATGACTAAAGATGTTGAACATTTCTTTAGGTGTTTCTCAGCCATTCGGCATTCCTCAGCTGTGAATTCTTTGTTTAGCTCTGAACCCCATTTTTTAAAAGGGTTATTTGTCTCCCTGTGGTCTAACTTCTTGAGTTCTTCGTATATTTTGGATATAAGGCCTCTATCTGTTGTAGGATTGGTAAAGATCTTTTCCCAATCTGTTGGTTAGGGCCATATTTTCTAATAGTGCCACTCACTCTCTGGGTGAGCATAAAGGGTTCAGACTAAACAACATGGAATTTGTAATGTTTAGAATAAGAAGGCTCCTAGAGAGATTATGTAAAAGTTTTCCTGTATTTCTAAACCATTTTGGCTGCATGAAGACTGCATATGCAATGCCTTTTATTCTTATTGTTCCAGTCATAGACTTGGGATAATCAAAGTGGGCTTCAGTTAATGCCAGTTCAAGTCTTATTCCTGAAGTTCAATCTCTGGTGTGTGATTTTTTTTGCCAATTCTCTTCAGAGATAGAATGGTGGCACAAGGTACTGAGGGAAGAAGTATCCCTTGCCCTGGGGATCTCTACTTTTCTGGAGAATGCAACTTCTCTCCAGGACCTTTCATCTCTCCTGTGTACATGTCATTCCCAAGAGATTTGATAGTGAACTACTTGCAAAGACATCTTTGTCAAAAGCATGATGACAAGGATAGTAAGTTTGCACATCAACTACAATAAGGTACAACTATACAATATATACCCAAAGGACTCTAAGTCGATATCACCATAGAGACACTTGCACATCTATGTTTATTACTATACTATTTAAAATGCCTAGGAATGAATAAGCTACATTTTGACACACGTGCACAATAGGATTTTATTCCACAGAAAGAAAGTGAAACTGTGACATTTTCAGAAAATGGACAGAACTAGAAATCATCATATGAAGTGAAATGAACAAGATTCAGAAAGTCAAATATTGGGTGTTTTCTCTGACAGACAGAATCCTGGGTGTGTGTGTGTGTGTGTGTGTGTGTGTGTGTGTGTGTGTGTGTGTGATGAAACTAGAAAGAGGATCATGAAAAAAGAAGACCTTAAGAGAAGATGAAGAAAAGAAAATTGTGAGTGATGGAATACATTGGGGAGTGTCTTAGTCAAGGTTTCTATTCATGGACAAAACATCATGACCAAGAAGCAAGTTGGAGAGAAAATATTTATTCAGCACAGACTTCCACATTGTTGTTCATCACCAAAGGAAATCAGGCCTGGACGTCATACAGGGCAGGAACCTGGAGGCAGGAGTTGACACAGAGGCCATGGAAGGGTGTTACTTACTGGCTTGCTTCCCCTGGCTTTCTCAGCTTGCTTTCTTATAGAGCCCAGGACTACCAGCCTAGGGATGGCACCACCCACAGTGGGCTGGGCCCTTCTGCCTTGATTACTAGTTGAGAAAATGCCTTACAGCTGGGTCTCATGGAGGCCTTTCAAGGGAAGCTCCTTTCTGTGTGATAACTCTAGCTTGTATCAAGTTGACACATAAAAACAGCCAGTACATGAGGCTACACAGAGGGAGGAATGTACCAGGAAGAAGTAGGCAGGAGGGGTGGCAGGAGGAGAAGACAACATATTATAAAACGTTTATGTAAATTAATACCTATGTATCAAAATGCCCAATAAACCCATTACTCTGAATTGTAACTTTAAAAACCTTTGCTGACTTTTAAGACACTTTGTGTTCTTTCTCCCTTTCCCAGCAAAAAGAAGAAGAAGAAGGAGAAGAAGGAGGAGGAGGAGAAGGAGGAGGAGGAGAGGGAGGAGGAGGAGGAGGAAGAGGAAGAGGAGGAGGAGGAAAAGGAGGAGGAGGAGGAGAAGGAGGAGGAGGAGGAGGAGGAGGAGGAGGAGGAGGAGGAAAGGGAAGATCATTTATCTCCTTAACAGACTTTCTGGCTGAGGATGGAAGGACTGGTGAAGGAAGCACCCATGTCTCCAAACCAGTCAGCTGAGCTGATGAAACAGAGGATCTGCAAGGAGATGTGTCAAGGACTTGGCATAGTAACAATGTATCTTGGGTACCTCCAATTGGCTATTCCATCCTCCACCCACCCCACCCCCAGCTCCACAGGCTTCTGGGAATCCAATATCAACCAGAGCCATCTTCCAAATCGCCACCCTACACTGCTTTTCTAGGGAGCCTGCCCTATAATTTGACAAAAAACTCCATTAAAGGGTATGCTTATACAAATTTCACATGTTTTTGAGAGCGGGACAGAAGGCAACTCTTGTTTTCATTTTAACAGAGGACTAAAGTAGTGGAGTGGGAAAAATCTGCTTTCTATGGATCCAGCTATCTGTAAGGGAAATAGACACGAAGAGGGAAAACTACCTTTCAGTATTTCACCAGTGGTGGGAAGTCAGGGTATCGGCAGACAAATGATTCTTTGGTCTTAATGTGCAAGCCTTAGGCTCATGTGAAGGAGCATTGGCGTAGGGTGCAAGAGCAGTGAGCATAGCAAAGCGCTTACCCAGTACTTGATTGGCTAATAGCTAGGAAGTGGGCTTTTAGACAGATACCCAAGGCTTAATGGGGTTTTTAAAAATACCATTGGTTAACTTATGTCCCGCTCTCAAATACATGTGACATTTCTATAAACATACCCTCTATGAAAATGATTTGTAATCTGTAGACATTACTTGAAAGATGTCTCGAGATGTAAAATCTAATCCTTTGGGTTGAGGGTTTATTTTTTCCCTCCAAATAAATTCTAGTCTCTAAACTTGAAAAAGAAAACCACTAAATTTTCAAAAAGAAAAGGTAAAACAATATCCCTTGCTATCCTTTTCTTTAAAAACAACACTATCAGATGGTATCTTCCAAGAGGACTTGCAAAGAACACGGGTACTGTATGTACCCTGAAGTGAAAACTTAAGGGTTCTTTGGAAATTCAGTTGTGCTGGATGGTGTTTTGCTGGGGCAAACACATGAAGAAATGCTTTTCTGAAGTGCACATAGGTGAAAGGTAGATTCATGAAGGAACATTTCATTGAATCAGACAGAAGAGAAATGATGTTCTGCTAAAGCAAACATGTGAAAGGATACATGATGAAGGGTTCTTCACTAATGACACACATATATATTAGTCCACGTTACATTGATTGAGCTGCATTTGTCAGGACCCCATAGAGAAAAACTGCACCCAAAAACTTCTAGTGGTGCACTGCAGTTTCTTGCTGCTTTCTGTCTCGGGCTGATTGGCAGAGTGATGTCAGCTGAGACAAATGCACGCGCTGAGGCAAGACCTGTAGAGGATATGTGATTTTTGGAGGGTGTATAACAAGGAATCCATGGAAAGTGGTGGAGGCTGTCCTTGGCTTGCTTATAGAGCTAGCTGCGCAGTGCTGGCTGGTCTTGCACCTTTGCTGACCTTCACTTTGCTGAGAGAGACAGAGTCAAGAACTTCTCCTGGCATTCCTATTGACCCTGGTCTCTCCTGCTGACTCATTCTGAGGCTGAGGCCTGGCTGTCTCTGGTAGGTAGTACCACAACTGCTGATTCGTATTTGCTATCCCAACTCTACCGAACTGGACTACTTGTGTATCTTTGAAGTGTTTGCAGGTGGATCGGGATGTCACTATGGCCCTATGAATTGGACTGTTGATTTCCAGACAACACAGAGTGAAGTTGCTCCAAAGAACCTTTCTAAACAGGTCCACTCCCACAATATTCTTTCTTTTCCACTACCTCTGGAGGGAGGTTGGCTACAAGGGATATTAAAGCAGTTAAGAATCATCATTATAGGGGCTGAGGAGATGGCCCAGCGGTGAAGAGCACTGACTGCTCTTCCAGAGGTCCTGAGTTCAAATCCCAGCAACCACATGGTGGCTCACAACCATCTGTAATGAGATCTGATGCCCTCTTCTGGTGTGTCTGAAGATAGCTACAGTGTACTTACATATAATAAATAAATAAATCTTTAAAAAATAAAAAAGAATCATCATTATAAATAGGTGTTGAAAAAAATTAAAGATACACTATCCCCCACCAAATGTTTTCCTAGCTCAAAAGAGGGAAAGGGGCACAGTGGCTCATAATTTTGTTTTTGTTTTTGTAATTCCAGCCAGGAGGTAGACAGTATGAAATCCTTGAGGGGAGGGAGCATGAGACAAAGAGATTAGGCAGAGACCTAGTTCCATTCTTCCATTACTACTCCTTTCTTGGGTCTCCCAAGAGACAAGAGGTATTTGCCAAAACCATTGAATGAGTGGTAAATGGGAGGCTGGATGAAGTAGTATTCCTGGTAGCAGAAGGACAACTATGTCTAGAAGACTCGCCATGAGTTGATTCCGAAACCTTCATATTTTGATGGAAGGGACCTGAAGATGTCATTCAGTGGAGTGTTTGACTAACATTTTCAAGGGATTGTTTTCCAGCTCCAGCACCACAAAATAGAAATGCTTGACTGGCATTATTTCCTTGGGGCAGATATATGTTGGGGTGGGGAAGCAGGAAGGACTGAAAGGGGGAACATGGGAATCGAGAGAGCAGAAGATCCTTTACTTAGAGGTTAGACTCAATACTGGTAGAGTTTGTAGAGGGAACACCTGACTGTGGACTTGAGACAGGCACAAAAATGCCTCTGTCCTTTCTGTTCAGCACCAGGTTAAATGAGAATACAGAAAACAAAGTCACACTTAGATCTTCTTAAAAAATATTTTATGTATTTATTTATTTATTATGTATATAGTGTTCTGTCTACATGTATGACTGCATGCCAGAAGAGGGCATCATGTCTCATTATAGATGTTTATGAGCTACCATGTGGTTTCTGGGAATTAAACTCAGGACCTCTGAAAGAGCAGCCAGTACTCATGAGGCCATCACTCCAGCCACCCAGACTTAGATTTAATGTCTGTGAAGTAAAAACTTAAGAAGAAAAACAGGAACTTTAGTTCAATGAACTGTGTACTCAGTCAGTTTCATGTCAAGAAACTTGGCTGATTGTTTTCCACTGAAATAATCAGGTGAGGGGCTGGGGATTTAGCTCAGTGGTAGAGCGCTTACTTAGCAAGCGCAAGGCCCTGGGTTCGGTCCCCAGCTCCGAAAAAAAGAACCAAAAAAAAAAAAAAAAAGAAATAATCAGGTGAATCAACTGGACTAAAACCTTGCCAAGTGGTCAGCTTTGTTTTACCGTTTTAAAGGGAAAACCATCATCTCCCTAGGCATCAGGTTTCTTTCTAATAATAATCGTAAATGTGATGAATTTGGTTATATAACATTGACAACGTTATTTGTAGGGCTAATTTCTCTTATTCTGAAAAAGACCTTTCCCTGCTCATGATGCCAAAATAGTTGCTCAGGACAGAAGAAGGCTGAATTCCTCTTCTTCAGTTCAGACTTCTGGCAATGGACAATTAATTTATCTGCCACATGGTAGCTACTAGCTTCGATGGTTACCTCAAAGTGGCCAAATTGGAACATTACAGTAAGGATAACAAATACTTTTTTGATGTATCTCATAGCCATTTTTATTTCTTCTAGTGAGAAATCTCTGTTTACATCCATGGTCCATTTTTTTTATTAATCATTCCATTCCTTTACATCTCAAATGATATCCCACTTCCTGGTTACCCCCTTGCCCCATCCCAAATCCCCCTCCTCCCTCTCCTTTGCCTGTATGAGTGTGCTCCCCCCACCCACGCACATTTTCCTGCCCTACCACTCCAGCATCCCCCTACACTGGGGTATCAAGCCTCCCCAGTACCAAGGGCTTCCCCTGCCATTGATGTCAGGCAAGGCCATGGCCCACTTTTAATTGGGATATTTATTTCCATAGCCTTTGGCACCTCCAGGCCAAGAAGGAAAAGATCATCAAGACTCTGTCCAAGGAGGAAGAGAGCAAGAAATAAAGCTTCCCTCATGTCTGTACACAGTGGCCTGGCTATGGCCTCTCACAGATGTGTCATTAAAATAAACAAGCCTTAAAAAAATCCCATGTCAATAAATAACTTCAATTATGTTAAATTAAAATTAAGTTTAATTTAGTTGCATAAATTCCATCCCAACACAAAAATTATATTTGACCTCTGCCTGAGGGCCTATTCCCTGTAGTGCTCTCTGCTTTCCATCTCATGGTCATCCTTTCCTCCTCCTCACCCAGTTTTCTTTTTTTCCCCATCTTTATTTAATTGGGTATTTCTTATTTAAATTTCAATTGCTATTCCCTTTCCCGGTCTCCAGGCCAACATCCCCCAACCCCTCCCTCTCCCCTTCTATATGGGTGTTCCCCTCCCCATCCTCCCTACATTACCGCCCTCCCCCCAACAATCACGTTCACTGGGGGTTCAGTCTTGGCAGGACCAAGGGCTTCCCCTTCCACTGGTGCTCTTACTAGGATATTCATTGCTACCTATGAGGTCAGAGTCCAGGGTCAGTCCATGTATAGTCTTTAGGTAGTGGCTTAGTCCCTGGAAGCTCTGGTTGCTTGGCATTGTTGTACATATGGGGTCTCAAGCCCCTTCAAGCTCTTCCAGTTCTTTCTCTGATTCCTTCAATGGGGGTCCCATTCTCAGTTCAGTGGTTTGCTGCTGGCATTCGCCTATGTATTTGCCTTATCTCAGTCTCTCTGTCTCTGCCTCAGGAGAGATCTACATCCGGTTCCTGTCAGCCTGCACTTCTTTGCTTCATCCATCTTATCTAGTTTGGTGGCTGTATATGTATGGGCCACATGTGGGGCAGGCTCTGAATGGGTGTTCCTTCTGTCTCTGTTTTAATCTTTGCCTCCCTATCCCCTCCCAAGGGTATTCTTGTTCCCCTTTTAAAGAAGGAGTGAAGCATTCGCATTTTGGTCATCCTTCTTGAGTTTCATGTGTTCTGTGCATCTTGGTCACCCAGTTTTCTAAGCACTTCTCACTTCCCAGCTTGCCAGCAACCAGTTTGTTCAGGGGTCCAAATGCATGATAAGAACTTGCAACAAAATCAAGATATGTTTATTACAAGACTCTTGCCTGAGTTATCATTGGCCATTTGCCTAATTTACAACTTTCTGACCCGAATTTCCAGTTTTCTGACCCTAATTCCTTCCTAGAATAGGTAGGGCCGGGCCTCATTTTCCATGAAGCCAGGTACCCCAGCATTTTATTTCCATTCATGAATCCTCTCATAGGCTAAATAGGGGCCAGGTTTCACTGCAAGTGCCACACATGTCCCCAGCTGAGGCTCAGCATTGGCAAGCCTTTTATTTTCTTCTAGCCTTCCCATAATCTCCATCCCCAGAGGAGGCACGCCATCAGATCTTGGCAGATGACGTGAAGCATGTTCTCTTTCCTTTCTTCTGCCTCTACAGCTCTGTTCCCTCTATCTGACCTATAAGATCCCTCTGAGGAACAACCAGAGTTTGGATTTCTGTGGAAAAAAAAATAAAGACCCATCTTCCAAATTTCTTTTTTTAAAATTTTTTTCTTCCAATTTTAGTAAATTGGGTATTTCTTATTTACATTTCAAATGTTATTCCCTTTCCCGGTTTCCAGGCCATCATCCCCCTAACCCTCTTCTATATGGGTGATCCCCTCTCCATCCACCCCCCCCCATTACCACCCCACAAGAATCCCGTTCACTGGGGGTCCAGCCTTGGCAGGACCAAAGGCTTCCCCTTCCTTTAGTAAAGCTGCTATTTGAAGTATCTGAGGGTGAATTTTGGTATCCCAAGACCTAGATCTTTATATCTGCTATTCTGGGAAGAAAATCCTGTATCAATCTGAAAAGCCAGTTCTTAGCAAACCAGATATAAAAACAACAACATGTTTCTAAAAGCAGCCAGGCCACAAAGTCAAAAATATCTTTCCAAGCTGTTC
This sequence comes from Rattus norvegicus, assembly GCF_021556685.1. Lineage (NCBI taxonomy): Eukaryota > Metazoa > Chordata > Mammalia > Rodentia > Muridae > Rattus > Rattus norvegicus. The sequence goes on from NC_141554.1 coordinate 68,913,047, forward strand.
CAGAGAAGATGTGAGTGTCTTTAGGAATTTCTGTGGCTACTACGCACCCCAGTCCCTACCTGTTTTAGTGAGGAACCTAACCCATATACTTGGATACGGGTTTATAATTGTAAATCTGAGGCTATGTAGATATCTTGCTCATTTATTCCTAGAGATGATCTCCTTGTTCCCTCACTTTTTAGGCAAGAAAGCAGCCAAAGGCCAGGAGTTCAACTTCCAAGGAAATTCCTTAAGTGAGATTGGCCTGTCAGCCACTGTGTGGCACCATTGGCCCAGTTTTCTGTTCACAGCTTCTAGAAAGTGGCTGTGTAGAAAGGAAATGAATTTTAAAACTTTCTCAACCGTAGGGAAGACTGAATTTCTCTCTCAGCAGCTGTTAGTTGCATGTAGCCCTTTATCTAGGGGTGCAGGCGATACTGAGTGGACTCAGCAGGTAGTATTATGTCAATAATAGTTAAAGAAGAGGAGGTCGTGAATTTGGGAAGAAGTGGGCCACAAGAGGGGTAGAAAAGAAGAAAATGGAGAAACAATTCAATCATATTTTGATTAAATAAAGAAATCTTGAAAACTTCCCTGAGATCTAATTTTGACTATAAAAACAGTATTGCAGATGCTTAGATAAGCCCTTTACCCTTCCTAGGTCTTGATTTTTCATTTTGTTAAGGAAGAGACAGATGAAACTCACTGAATTATTTTCCATCTCCATAATCCTGTGAAAATATGAGGATACAATTGATAACCTTCATCCACGTGAAACAATTTTGTACCTTTGGGCTATATACAAGATGAACAGAGAAAGAGGCAGAAGGGTCAGGACATAAATACAAGGCTGAGGATGTGGAGGGAAGTGTCAAGGAAATATGAATGCTTTGCAACACAGGAAACAGGATTTCTTCTGAATTTCAGTAGTATTCAGGAAAAGGTAATGGATCCATTCACTTACTGAGTAAACTGATCATGACCTTGGTGCCAGGTACTGTATGACAGACGCAAAGCCGTTGTGGCTGATGGGACACTGAGGTGAATAAACCAGGCAGTGAGGAAGAAGATGAGTAAACAAAGTTTCTATACTGATTAGAAATTCAAACTGCTAAAGAAGACGGAAGGAAGGATGTACTTTGACCAAATGGTAAAGGACTCATGGAGAAGAAACCGCCTCAGTTGTACTTGGGAAGGTAAACAGATATTTATGAGGAAAGGGCTGGCAAAAGTTATGGCAGGAAAGGGAGGGAAAGGCAAGCACTCTGCCAAGAAAAAGAAATGGCTTTAAGGAAAGATGGGAGGTCACTGCATTTATGGTCTTTGGGGCAAATAGGGAGCATCTGAAATGGTGAGAAGAATAAAGTGAGAGATGAGTTTGCAAGAGAGAGAGGGGGCAGGGAGGGAGGGAGAGAAGGAGAGGGAGAGAGAGAGAAAGAGAGAGCGAGAGCTCAGATTATAGGTTTAACAAGCTGTTTTTACATGCATATTTCTGTGCATAGTGTAATGGACAGATTCCCAAGATATACACAGAGTTCTGACCCTTCAGCTTAGGGAAGGCAAATCTACTCCTCCACCCACCCACCCACACCCACACACACATACCAAGACTACCAAGGAACAGTTAAGATGAATACAGTGCAAGAATTTACAAAGGGGATTACTTGAAATTAAAGTAAATATTTTTAAATGTTCAGTAGCCTTAGCTGTCAAATGAAAATTAAAATTACTTTAAGATTTCATCTCTTTCCAGTCAGAAGGGCTATTATAATAAGTACTATAATAAATGCTACGTAAAATGTGGGAGGAAGAACACTGTTGGTTAGAGCCTGTACTGATTAGAAATTCAAACTGCTACATGAAGAGGGAAGAATGGCTGTACTCTGACCAATGCTAAGGAGGGACTCACAGAGATGAGATCACTCCAGATGGGCTTGGGAAGAGAAATGATATGTATGAGGAAACAGATGCAACTATTGTGGAAATGAGTGTGATGACTTCTTACAACAACAACAACAACAACAACAATAACAACAACAACCCTAAAAACAGGAACTCATGAAATGTCTCAGCAGGTAAAGGCATTAGCAGAACAGTCTTGACATCCTGAGTTCAGTTCTCCAGAAGACATAGAGAGGGAGGGGGAGGGAAAGAGGGAGGGGAAAGGGCAGGGGGGAGGGGGAGAGGGAGAGAGATCCAAGTATACAGATTTGTCCTCTCACCTCCATATGTGAACTGTGACATACATGCCTATACAACCATACAAAAATAACTTAAAAACTGAACTTCCATTTGATTTGGCAATGCCTGGCCATTGTCAAAGGACTCTACCACAGACACGCCTGCCCATCCGTGTTCATTGTTCTTCATGAGAGTGAGGAAAAGGAATTAGGCTAGATGTTCATCAAATCTAGATTTTCATTATCTGTGATAGATGGGCAATGACAATATAATGCACATGCACAATGGAGTTGTATTCAGCCCTAAAGAAATATTAAGTTTGTAGGAAAATAGAACTAAAAAGAATATATTCAGTGAAATAGTCCAGGCCCGGAAAGACAATGGTGCAAGTTTTTTCTCTATGAGGACCCCAGCTTCTAATTGTTAAATATGTATACTTAAGTGGGAGTAAATGTGGGTAGCAAATAGGAAATGAGACAGGGGCCATGAGATGAGGAAAAACAAGCTTTAATGGAGAGGACTAAGGAGGGTAATAAAACACATGATATGAAGGTAGAAATGGGAATACTAGGAAGCCAGACATGCGCAGAAGAATAAGGAGAAGAGAAGAAGGAGGGAAGAATCCACCCAAGCTAAGTATATATGAAAATGTCGTAAGGATACCTATTTTGTAAGTAGAATGAAGACCACATTGATTCATTCTGAAAAAGAAGGAAAAAAAGATTGTAAAAAGCTAACTTGGAAAAGTACCTGCAGCACAAGTGTGAGGAACTGAGCTCAGATTATCAGCACCCAGAAAAAGCTAAGTACATTGCCAAGTGTCTGTAAGCCTAGTGTCTGGGATGGGGAGAAGAAACAGGTAAATCCCTGAAGCATGCTGGCCAGCCAGCCAGCCTTGCTAAATGGTTGAGCTCCAAGCTCAGTAAATATCCTGGATTCTAAATGAACAAATGAAGTGGAAGAAGGCTACAAGAAAGGACAGATTTGATAATGCTTCCCCCTATACTCCTAGGTTTGAAAATGTAAGAATATTTTACAAGCCTTATAATTCAAGTGGCTTTAGGAAACAGGGAAAGACAGAAAACTCCATTTGTTTCTAGGACTTCCAGAAGTGACTAGAACTTTTTCAATATCTTAACTTTAGTCAAGTAAGACTTCTATTATAACTATCTATATGGCTCTCCAGCTGAGCAAGATGCCCAAGGAAAGAAGACCAAGGGGAAGAAGGTGGCCCCGGCTCCCGCCGCTGTCAAGAAACAGGAGGCCAAAAAGGTGGTCAGTCCTTTGTTTGAGAAAAGGCCTAAGAACTTCGGCACTGGGCAGGACATCCAGCCCAAAAGAGATCTCACACGCTTCGTCAAATGGCCCCGCTACATCAGGCTGCAGCGGCAAAGAGCCATCCTCTAGAAGCGGCTCAAAGTACCTCCTGCCATCAACCAGTTCACCCAGGCTCTGGACAGACAAACAGCAACTCAGCTGCTTAAGCTTGCCCACAAGTACAGGCCAGAGACAAAGCAAGAGAAGAAGCAAAGGCTGCTGGCCTGTGCTGAGAAGAAAGCTGCTGGCAAAGGGGACGTTCTAACTAAGAGACCACCTGCCCTCCGAGCAGGGGTCAATACAGTCACCACCTTGGTGGAGGACAAGAAGGCTCAGCTGGTGGTGATTGCCCATGATGTAGACCCCATTGAGCTGGTGGTTTTCCTGCCTGCCCTTTGTCGAAAGATGGGGGTGCCCTACTGCATCATCAAGGGAAAGGCCAGGCTGGGGCACCTGGTCCACAGGAAGACGTGCACCACTGTTGCCTTCACACAGGTGAACTCTGAAGTCAAGGTGCTCTGGCTAAGCTGGTGGAAGCTTTTAGGACCAATTATAATGACAGATGTGACGAGATCTGCCGCCACTTGGGAGGCAACGTCCTGGGTCCTAAGTCTGTGGCTCGCATTGCCAAGCTGGAAAAGGCAAAGGCTAAAGATCTCGCCACTAAACTGGGTTAAATGCACACTAAGTTTTCTGAACATAAATGTAATTACAAAATTAAAAAAAAACTATCTATATGGCCAGCAGAAAACAAACTCAATATTTTTGTAGGTTTTTTGTCTCATATTTTCTTTGGACTTTTTTGTCATTATTGATCTTTGGTTTATATATTATTTGTATGGTTTCGAATTTTGTGTTTGTCTATTTCTTGTTCTTCATTTAAACTCTGGTTCCTTTGTTTTCTTTGCCTATTTGTTTTCTAAATTGAAAGAAAGAAAATATGGAGTTGTATAGGTGGGGAGATAACAAGAACCTAGAGGGATATGAGGGAGGAGAAACTGAGATCAGAACATAGTGTGTGAAAAATTATTTTCAATAAGATAAAACAAAAATACCTCTAAATTACTAGGCTGAAAAGTAACTCTGTTTTAAGATCATAGATACATGACAATTTGTAAAAGCAGATGTTACTAAACAGATGAAATGTGTCAATAAGAAAATATATAACAATAATGTTCTAGTATGAAAGCGTTCTAAGAAAAAAGAACTGTATTAACTATGAAAATGCAGAGAATCTTATCTTTGGGGGAATGAATTAAGTAAGGATTCTCCAAAGAATTGACAATACATGTGTTATGGAAGAAAAGTAGTTAGATACCTGGAGGAGACTGACCAGTGTTTGAAGACAGAGAAACACTGTGTACAAAAGTTCCACCACAAAAGCCACAATCAGGCTCAGAGAATCAAGAAGAAAATGGGCTGGAGCCCATAAGGAAGGAGTTGTTAATGGAGAAGGGGATTTGGCTCCGCAGGGTGAGAGGGGAAACTGATTCTTTTCATCCCACTCAGAAAGCCAAGTTATTCTATTTTTCTGTTACTGGAGCTCTTGGTCATAGGCCTGTCTTACCTGTATTAAAAGAAAATGTGTGTTCATGTATGAATGAGCATATATATATATATATATATGCATGTACATAATAGATGCAATGTTATATATTTATGGAAAATAATTTATAACTTTGGCCAGAACTGCTTTTCCTATAGAGGTATTAAAATTTATAGAAAAGATGAAACAAAAGGCAGGAAATATGCATGTGTATGTTTAGTTCTGGGCCCAAGTTGCCAGAACTCAGAGAGAAGAATTTCTCCTGCCACCAGCAGCCAGGGGTCGTGGGGTTTGCCAGTTTTACTCTACAAAATAGTATTTCCAGGAGAGATCCTATTACTGCCCAGTTAACACTGATGAGTTAATGGAGATTATCATAATAAGTGAGTTAATTTTGTCTTTGAAAGACAAATACTGCATGTTGTCTCTTACTTGTGATTCGACATCTTACATAGATACATAAAATCATATACATGGCATGAAACTAGAAGTGAAACTACATGGTAGACCAAAGAGACCAACAAGGCTGAGAAAGATAGGAGAGAAGTGGGAGGTAGAGATAACATTATAAATTTACATTATATACGTATATGAATTTGAAATTTCTATGGAGTGGCTGGAGCAAGGAGCAGAAGTAGGTGCTATCTTGGAAATAAGAATCACGAGGGTATTCCATTAGCAAAATCTCATCTGTACCAGGAGATAGGATCAGTTCCAGAAATGGGAACCTGGAAGCAGGGGTGACTGTCAGGAGAAAGGGACATAGTTTGTCTTAATGGAATTAGAGTCCCTTCCAGTCTGGACAAAAGCCACAGGCAAGAAGATCTCTCTCTCTCTTATTTCTCTACTCTTCTTCATTCCCTATACCTTCCTCTGCCCTTGACAAAGAGTCTCAGAATCAAAGGGAAGAAAAAATGAGTATTCATCCAGGAGCACATATGGCCTCTTCCAGGCTGTCTTCTGATCCTTGCTTGGCCCTCTCCTGCAGTCCTTGGGGTGGTAAGTAAGGAATTCCAGTTGGGCTGGTTTGGGGGAGAAAGTTGTAAACAATAACTGGTTTTATAAGGTACCTTTTACCTTATGACTTTCTGTTTTCTCCACCTGCCTGTTATCCGTCCCAGTGCTCTGGGCTGGAACTGAGATGAGGAGAAAGGAAGAGCAGAAATATTGACCAAAGTCACTTGACTGATTCCCTTAGAGACTAGTACCTAGATAGACTCTCTCAATAAGCAAGCAGGGGCACGTATAGTTCAAGGGCTGACACGCATCCCTCTGGCCACAGCCATAACAAGAAACTGCTGGGCGGCACCAGTCCCTCTCCATTCTTCCATGAGCACATCCTCTTCCTGGAACATGGAATCTTTCCAAGCAGAAGCAGCCTCAAACTCCTGAGAGAACAATACCCTCTCAGGCCCTCCTACATAGCCAGCTGCTGTTCTCTTTGCTGCCAGTGTTCGTAGACTATGTAATATATACAACTGAGGGAGCAGGGGCTGCTTGGGGATGGCATGGAGTTTCTGGGCTGATAGCGTTTGTCTATGTCATATTTTATTTTGTACTCAGGGACAAATCCAGGAGGCCTGTGGTGGGTAGGGAGCACTGAAATCTTGATATGTGTTATGTTTTTATGCTCCTTTGCTGGTAGTTTGCTGCTTTTTGCTGCTCTAGTTCTCTCTTGTCTGCCTCAACACTCTGTTCTTATCCTTCATTCCCAAGCAAGGATCTCATTAAAGACAATTTTACGTTTTCTATCAAAGAGACCTACTGGAACTGCCGCTAATGATGATGCTGGTGCTCTTCCTAATGAGTGCCAGGGTCTGGCACAGGGAATGGAAGTCAAAAATCACAGACAGGCCCACTTGCTAAAGATGGCAGAGGCAGAGGAAATTCGTGTGTCTTGGAGGTTCCTAGTTCTCGATAGTAAGTAGAAGGTGTTTGACCTGAGCAACTGGCCTGTCTGTGATTTTTATTTCCATCCCTTAAACTTCCCTCCTTCCACTGACCTCCAATATCTATTTTGTTTCCCCCTCTGAGAGGGATTCATTCTCCCTTGGGCCCTCCTTGTTATTTGACTTCTTTGGGTTATTATGTACTTTATGGGTAATGTCCACTTATCAGTCAGTGAGCGCATACCATACATGTCCTTTGGGATCTAGATTACCCCACTCAGGATGATATCTTTTAGTTCCATCCATTTGCCTGTAAAACTCATGCTATCTTTGTTTTTAATGGCTAATTAGCATTCCACTGTATAAAGGAACCACATTTTCTCTATCCATTATTTAGTTGAGAGACAGCTGGGTTGTTTCTGGCTATTACAAATACGGCTGCTATGAACATAGTTGAGCCTTGTGGGATGGTGAAGCATCTTTTGGGTAAATGCCCAGGAGTGGTATAGCTGGATCTTGAGGTAGTTTTCAAGTTTTCTGAGAAACTATCAAATTGATTTCCAAAGTGGTTGTACAAGTTTGCACTCCAATCAGCAGTGGAGGAGTGTTCCTATTGCTCCACAACCTTGCCAGCATGTGTTGTCCCCTGAGTTTTTGATCTGGGCATTCTGATGGTTATAGGATGGAATCTCAGAGTCATTTTGATTTAGTCTCCCAGATGACTAAAGATGTCGAACATTTCTTTAGGTGCTTCTCAGCCATTATGAATTCCTCTGTTGAGATTCTCTGTTTAGCTCTTTACCCCATTTTTTAAATTGGGTTATTTGGTTTGTTGGTGTATAATTCCTTGAGTTCTTTATATATTTTGAATATCAGCCCTCTGTCTGATGTAGGGTTGGTGACTATCTTTTCCCAATCTGTAGGCTGTCATTTTGTCCCAGTGATGGTGGCCTTTGCCTTACAGAGGCTTTTTCATTTTATGAGGTCCCATTTATTAATTCTTGACCTTAGTGCCTGAGCCTGGTGTTCAGGAAGTTATCTCCTGTACCAACAAGCTCAAGGCTATTCCCTACTTTCTGTTTTATAAGACATTTAAATAAAATCTCTCCTGGTGCCAGCAAAATGACTTAGTGGGTGGGAGAACTTACTTCCAAACCTGAATACCTAAGACTGTTCCCTGGAGCCAACATGGTGAAAGGAGAGAATCTATTCGCACAGTTTTTCCCCTGACATATTCCATACATGTGTCCAACCCAAACCAAACTAAATAAATAAATGCAAAAGTAATATATCCTGTGAAATCTCCATTTCTGGGTTGTTGTTGGTTTTTTTTGTTTTTTGTTTTTTTTTTGTTTGTTTGTTTTTTTATTGGAAATACTTGCCATCAGCATAGGGGTGCTGCAAAAAACTAATGACCAGTCAAATCATTTCATAGAGTGAAAAGTTTGTGAACTTCATTGTATCTTTTCCTCACAATAAACTATTATCAGTCAGACACCTTAACAGAGGAGAAAAGATTGTTTATGCTGGGAATGATTTGGGGAAAGGAATGGACTTGGGAGTTGAGGACTAGAGGAATTTGACTTTCCTCTTTAGAGCATGCTGGTAGAAAGCCTGGGTTCTTTTCAGACATGGGTGGTTATTAGAAGAGAGGTTTTCATTTAAGCAGCATCTAAAGGTGAGAATCATGACAAACCATCAAAGATAGATGAATACTCACTTCCTTGCTCTTACAAGTGTAGTAACTTGTGACTTTTATTACCATGCTAGTCCACTGTCCCGATAATGTCTCAGTAAAGTGCTTGTTATATAAGCAGTGAGTATCTGAATGTGCTCCCCAGAACTCACATTAAAAAGGTATGTGTAGGGGTTGGGGATTTAGCTCAGTGGTAGAGCGCTTGCCTAGCAAGTGCAAGGCCCTGGGTTCGGTCCCCAGCTCCGGAAAAAAAAAAAAGAAAAAAAAGGTATGTGTACCATAAGAACAACAATGCCAACCAACCAGAGCTTCCAGGGACTAAGCCACTACCGAAAGATTATACATGGACTGACCCTAGGCTCCAACTGCATATGTAACAGAGAATGGCCTTATTGGGGCACCAGTGGAAGGGGAAGCTGTTGGTCCTGCCAAGGTTGGACCCCCAGTGCAGGGGAATATGGGGGCAGTAAGGGGAATGGATGGGGAGTAAGACCCGTATAGAGGAAGGGAGAGGAGGGAATGGGGGCTTATGGACAGGAAACCGAGAAAGGGAATAACATTTGAAATGTAAGTAAAGAAATATATCTAATAAAAATTAAATAAGTAAGTAAGTAAATAAAGTATGTGTAAGCCAGGAGTAGTGTCTCACTCCTTTAATCCCAGCACTCAGGAGGCAGAGGCAGGTGGATTTTCGAGTTCCAGGGTACCCTGGTCTACAGAGTGAGTTCCAGGACAGACAATACTCCACAGAGAAACTGCCTTGAAAAACAAGCAAGCAAGCAAACAAACAAACAAACATACAAGCACACACACAAATGGCATGAGAGATGACACAATTGTAATCCTAAAGCTAGGGAGGTAAAAACAGGTTTTCTGGGGCATCGTGGCCAACTAGCCTAATGTAGTTGCTAGATCCCAGGCCAAGTGAAAGACCCTGTCAGAAAACAAAAACAAGAACAAGAACAAAAACAAAAGCAAACCCCCAAGATGGATGGTACCTTAAAAATAGCACCAGAAGACGGCATCTGACCCCCACATGCATGTGTGCATGTACAACTGCACATACACACACATGAACAGATACACAATGCTACAGATAGAGAAAATGAAGTCTAGAAGAGGGAAAGGATTTCCCAAGAACAAGAACACAAAATGAAGTTCCAGTGCAAGGGGGATATATCACCTAAAAGCAATATTTTATCATTCTTTGTTACCTCAGTAGTATCAGAGATGGATCAGTAGAATTTATGATCAAATTATACAAAGTGCATTATTGCAGGAAACAGCAGTAATGTCAGCAATAAGAGAGGATAAAACCATGCTCCAGTGGGTATATGGGCAAAACAAATTGGATTTGAGTTTTTAGGGGAAGGCACAAGAGTGAGAAGGTGGACTTGGGAGGAAAGTTGAGTGTGATGGGGTACATAATCAATAAAAATATTATGTTGAGAAGGGAGTAGGGCTGGAATGATACAGAAAGTCTTGAAGCTTGAATGAATAAGGGAAAGGGGACCTTTTGTACACCACCAGTGGGATTGTAAATTGGACTACCCATTATGTAACTCAGTATGAAAGTCCCTAAAAAGAAAATTTAACAATAGACCAACCACATGACTCAGATATCTCATTTTTAGGTGTATAGCTGAGACACTAAGGCAACTCTTCATGTACATCCATGTTCACACAAGACTATTTACAATAGTTCAGGTATGTAATCAGCCTAAATGTCAGGCAACATATAAATAGATAAAGATGTGTTATAGACATACAACGGGGTTTTATTCTACCATATAGAAAAATGAAATTAAGTCATTTACAGTAAAATGGATAGGACCTGAGACAATAACCTTAAAGTGAATAAATCAGATGCAAAAGATACTTACTGAATGTTTTCTCTCACTTATGGGCTCATGGATTTTTGACAGATGCACACAACACACACACACACACACACACACACACACACACACTAAAAAGCAGAGGGAGATTAGAAAAAGAAAAATAATAGGTAGAAATAGGAAGAATGTCTAAGTGAAGGAAATAGGAGGAGTACTTAGAAAATTGTCTGCATGAAACTCAACATTATACACAATAAATATGCACCAATAAAAATGCGGCTTCAGGGGTTGGGGATTTAGCTCAGTGGTAGAGCGCTTGCCTAGCAAGCGCAAGGCCCTGGGTTCGGTCCCCAGCTCCGAAAAATAGAAAAAAGAAAAAAAAATGCGGCTTCAGTGACCCATTACTCAAAGACATTTTTTCACATGCATGTGACTAGATTGCCAGATTTGTAAACCAAAGGAAAAAGGGAACAGGAGAGTGTAGTTTCATGGTCTGTCTAGTACGTTGTGAAGCACTGTAGAAAGAAAGTGATGCAAGGTTAGTTATTTCTATTAAAAAACTGTATATGTTAACCCATTCAAATCCCCCCAAATATGATGTCTTACAAGACTGAACATACAACTGCTGGGCTTGGCGGCACACACCTGACATCCCAACTAGGAGTTTAAGGTCAATCATAGAGGTATATAGAGATTGAGGTTAGGTAAAGCTACGTTAGATCCCGTCCAAGGAAAAAAGTTGGAGTTGTAGGAGTTGATACTTAATGTAGGGAAGCAAATTGTATACACTTTTAACTTTTCTATGAACTTTCTAACCCCTCAACATGTTTTTTGAAAAGAGAACCCCAAAATCTCTTGCCCTAGGACCATATGCAAGAGGACTTGGACTCCATTTACTGGCACTGTTTATGATGGGGTGTATCCTTGTTGGAGGAATTATGTCACTGGAGGCTGACTTTGAGAATTGAAAGACTCATGCCATTTCCAGTTCATTCTTTCTGCTTCATGCTCGTGACTGAACTGTGAGCTCTCAATTGTCAGTTTCCAGCTCCAGCTGCCAGGTCCGCTGCCTGCTATCATGCTGTCCCCATCATTATGGCCTACAAATCCTCTGTAAAAGTGCATGTTACCTTGGTCATAAAGATTATCATAGTATCAGAAAAGTACTGTGTACAACTCTAGAATTCATGGTATCTCCTAAATACTAAGCATTCTTTGATAGTTCATCTGCCTGCCATGATTAGGTTTAAATTCTCATGCCAAGATCACTGATTTCTTCTTTCTAATCATTAGCTGTCCCTCTTCTAGGAGTAACAGGGACATAATGGGTATTATATTTTGGATAAGTGTTAGACAAAGGTTCATGCATTGAAGGCTTAGTCATCAACCCGTGGTTTTATTGTGATATGCTGGAGCCTTCAAAAGGTATAACTTTATTGGGAGAATGTTAAAGCATTGAGAGTTTTACCATTTAAAAAATCTCTCTCTGTTTCCAAGAAACTACAATATGAACAGCTGTCATCTACCACATGCTTTTGCTATGACATATTTCCTTGTCACAAGGTCCAAAACAACAGAAGATAGTGACTGTGGAAAAATCATCGTCGTCGTCATCATCATCGTCGTCATCATCACCATCATCATCATCAATGACAACGACGACAACAACAACAACAGCAACAACAACAACATGGCTATCCTGGAAATTGTGGCAATCTTTTTGCCCTTGCCCTACAAGTGCTATGATTACAGGTATGCACCACCACACCTAAATAAATATTTCCTTCTTTAAAATAGATTACAAAATTTTTCATGGAAACAGAAAGTTGATGCATCAAAGATACTGGTACATCTTGAGTAGATGCTACCATTTGTTAAGAAGGTTTGTCTGTCATATGACAACTCTTAAGCCATTACCTGTGTTTCTAGACTATCTCATGGTACAGTGACACTCCACCCCCAAATATTCATTTATACATCCTCCTAAATCTGACTACTTTGCCTGTGGCAAAACCAAACCAACCACCAAACAAACAAACAAAAAAAAACTACTCCTTGTCTTTTTCTCAATAGAGCTCAAGGCTTCCTGCTTCTGGTGGGTGGATGGAAAGAACTAGTCATCCAACACACACTTTCTGAATGGATCCCTTTTATTCGGAAGGTCTGAAAGTCTGTGGGCTAATGCCAGACTGTGTCTGACCCTATCTGGTAAAGCTGTCATCTTGGCCATCCTGGCCAAGCCTTTTAAGTAGTTGCCTTGGCTAGGCGGCAGGCTGGGCCTGCATGTTCATCTCAGACCCATAGAGGGCAACCAAGACCAGTTTATGAGAATTATTCTGGGTGTGGCCTTTCACTTGCTTCCTTTCCAGTGCTTGTAAAATTCTAGAACCACGGGCTGTCAGAATCACAGTACAGGTTGGATGATCTGTAGTTACATCTCTTCAGAACTAAGATGAAACACTGGCTGTAACTCTGCAGCAGAGCATTTGCCTAACACACTCGAGACCCTGGGTTCATCTAGAAGAAACGGAGACCTAAAGAAGTGCTGAGAACCATCGTACTCAAATAATTGTATATTCTGTGTCAACTTGAATTAGAACCCCTATTTCTTGGGTCCTATTTAGGAATTCATATACAAAGTCCAATAAAATGCTTACTTCCTTCATGGTTGTGGCAACTGAGGCCCAGGAAAGAACTTGTCTAAGGTAATAGAGTTGTGGCAGAGCTAGGATTGAATTCAAATCCTCTAAATATGAGCCCAGGATTCTGAAAGCACAATGCCAGGATTCTAGCTCATTCTATTTGCTACAGGTGAAAAGGACTCAGAGAGGAAATGCTATTTACCAGCAGTTGCCAAGTAGATTAGTGGCTGTTAGCTGCCTTTTAGATTTGAGACTGGATGAAAATTGGGTCCCAAACTTTTAGTCTTAGAGAGACCCCCATGTATCTCAGAATTGTATATATTCAGAAGTTCTGGTTAGTCCTTACTTGTTTTGTCCCCAAGAGACTGGAATCTGTGGTAAATAAACTGTGTGTGTAGGAGGGGCTGTCCACCTCTGTTCAAGCTCTCCCCTCCACAGGAAAAAAATTTCTTAACAAAAACCTCACCTCATTTCTCCCCTGTCAAGGCCTCAGGCTTTGAGAGTGAGAGGATGAGTCACTCTGTGCCCACAGTCGCCTCTGTGGAGAACATAATTGCTAGCTAGGATGTCACCATAGCACCCAGCCATCACATTTGCAGAGCTTGTTTTTGTCAAAGCTCTTTCCTATCTTTATTTTCCGCTGCTACTTCCCTAAGCCCCAGGGAGCCAGATGAGGCAGAAGATGTCATTACCTCTTCTTTTACAAAGAAGAAAATGACTTGTGAGGGGTGGATAAGGGACACCTGACCAAGTCTAGAACAAACCGAGACTAAGTCTCCAGATCCTTAATTTTCCAAGTTTCTTGAGTGATCTGCATCAATACCCATATCCCCAGAGAAAGTACCAGCATCCGTCAAGTACCTGGTAGCAGTTAAATCTCTCATTTATTAATCAGTAAACTGTGGCCAGACACTGTGCTAGTCTTTCATTGGAAACAAAGAGCCAAAAACAAACATCTGCTCAAGCCCTGTCCTTTGGTGTTCACAATTTACATGTTGGTCATGTCAGTACCCCACCCAATGGCAATCATCTACCATTGACAAAGTGATCCCAACAGTGACTTTCAACTGATGGTGCTGAAACCCCTTTATAGTTTTTCTCAGAGCACTGGATTAGTAGTCAGAAGGACTAATGTTCTCCATTCTGTTTTTCCATGCTTCACTTTTCAGCAAAGGATATACCTGTGGGATGAGTTTCCACATTTGCAAAGGGTAGGACTTGGGAACGGTGGAAGCATCCTTGCTATTCTTTGACTTGGGTTGGGAGGATGACTCAGTAGGCATGAATACTTAAAGACACGACTTCAGTACCCAAAACTCAGATAAAGGTGGTAGGAGAGAAATGTCTTCACAAGTTGCCTTTCAGATGCCACAGCACAATAACAACACTAACGATAATAATAACGAACATTTTAATCATGTCATGTAGGAGAAGGCTCTAATCCATGGAATCTTCTCTTTGGATGAAAAGCTGAAGCACAGTAGTCAGAAGGCCTTACTATGGAACCATTTTGTATTATGGTATTTTGTTTTATTTTGTTCCCTTTCTTCTCATTTTGCTTTGAGAGAGGGTCCTAATGTACAGCCCAGGATTGCCTGGAACGTACTATGATATCCAGTCTGGCTTCAACTCTCAATCCTCCTGCCTTGTCCTCTATAGTTGTAATACCACACCTGGCTTCTCTACGTGGCTTTGGCCTCCTATTTTGCTTCTTGGCTCTGTGAGCTGTACTAGGATAGGGGACTTGAACTTCCTAAAGACCTCAAATGAATGAACACTGCTGTTCACCAAGAACATTCAGGAATCACCAGAAATATTTAAAATGGGAAAGTATTTTAGTCAGATTCTTGGTTTGAAGAGGAAGTGGCAGAGTGGTAGAATGGGGGTGGGGTGAGGGGAAGGTGGCGAAATAGGAGGGGAAAGAAAGACAGAGAAGGATGTAATAATGGATAAACAACCATATAAAAGGAGCTGTATTATAAAACCCTGCACCTTGAAGTTAATGTCATCTAGAACAAAAGTAGTCCTTGAAATAAATCAAGGCAAGAGATGTATTGAGAGCCAATTATAGGTACACAGGAATAGGTAGCAACACCTTGATTCAAATCATGACTAGAATAAAGGTAACCCAAAACAAAAGTGCTGGGTTGGGGAAAATAGTTCAGAAGCAAAATACTTGCAAAGCATATACAAGGCCCTAGGTTCAATTCCCAGCACAATAAAAATAAATAAAAATAGCCTGAAGTTTGTCAGTATGTCTTTGCAGGAAGAATGCTAGTACACTGTCTGCTGCAGAGGAAACACTGGCATCAGCAAATCAGTCCTCTTCACATCGACTTTCTTTTGGAGACTAAAACACACAGACCAAACTAGTGAGTTTGACTGGAGTAAGTTAATGTCTGTGCATAATACAGTGTTAAGAGGTTAGTGGCACACTTCACAGACAATGGAATTTTTGCTGTGAACCTTAAAAGATGAAAATATTAAACAAAATTTTAATGGCAAATATACAGTTGTGTTTCAAAAAATGTATAAAAAGGACTCATCTGCTAGAGTGTTTGCCATCATGTTTTAAATCCCTTGAACTGAGTGCACTGGTGCATACCTGTAATCTCAGCACTTTATAGATGGAGGTAAAAGGATCTGAAATTCAAGGTTATCCTCAAATAAGGACAATCTGAAATGCATGGAATCCTGTCTCAAACACAATAAAACAAAACCACCACCACCAACAAAACAGCCCAGAAATATCTACTTTGGGTAGAATTTTGATAAAGTGGAGGAGAGTTATGTTTTCTCAAGGGACTACTACAGGAAGAAGAAAACTGGAGGATGGACACAGGTAGGGATCTCAGCAAGGTTCCTGCCTGCTGAAAGATAAGGAACATTGAGAAAGGTCATAGGGAGCTGGATATGGTGCTGTATATCTTTAATCACACCCAACACTTGGGAGGCAGAGGCTGGCAGATCTCTGAGTTCAAGGCCCACCTGGTCAGAGGGAGGGAGGAAGGGAGGAAGAGAGGAGGAGGAGGGAGAGGGAGGGAGAGGGAGAGACACACACAAAGAGAGGGAGAGGGAGCGGGAGGGGGAGAGGGAGAGACTTATGACAGGCCCAGATTTTGGTCATCCCATGAATTTCTGGTGTCTGAGTTGGTTTGTGTTGTGCTAGCAACAGGGAAAATGGAGAGGTGGCGAGACGATTTAGCATATGAAGCTGCCTGATGACTTGAGTTCTAGATCTGGGTCCTACAATGTAAAAGGAGAAAACTGACTCCTAAAGAAAACGGACTCTTTTGACCTCTAGAAGTAAGCCATGGCTTGTGTGCACACACAATTATTAGATAGATAGATAGATAGATAGATAGATAGATAGATAGATAGATAGACAGACAGACAGACAGATAGATAAATGTAAAAATTTTCTTAAAAGGAGACT
Source organism: Rattus norvegicus (assembly GCF_021556685.1). Classification (NCBI taxonomy): domain Eukaryota; kingdom Metazoa; phylum Chordata; class Mammalia; order Rodentia; family Muridae; genus Rattus; species Rattus norvegicus. The sequence goes on from NC_141554.1 coordinate 68,929,571, forward strand.
GTGGACCAGGGATGAAACAAAAACAAGGCTGAGTTTTAGAGAGATTCCCTCTGGCAGAGAGCCCATGGGAGATGGATTAGAGGGAAGATACTGCCATCGAAGAGCTCTGATAAAAGATCTTTTCTATAGTCCAGAGAACAGACAGGTAAACGTGTGATATGATGTGGTGGGGTACATATCATATCGTAGGAAGTGAGCGAAATGGCATCTGTACAGAAAACACTGTAGTGTTTGAATTAGGAACATTGGTAAAGAAGGAAGAAGAAAAATGAGTAAGGTACTCTAAAATAGAGTCAACTGCCACTCCCATCCTTAAACTGCCAGACAGATAGCTATTTTTTTCCTAACTTTCTATTGGATTGTGTCTGTGTCTGGTGCTACTGTTGCTGTTGCTCCTCCTGGTGGTGGTGTGTGCACTTACACGCCATTTTTCTGTCTCTCAATATGCTTAGTAGCTTCCTGGTTATTTGTCCGCATCTGAGTATGAATATACATTTTCAGGCATGTAAAGTAGGCTATACTTTGCTGTGTGTCCTACACCTAGTCCGTGCTGTGGTTAGATTGACTGGCTAAAGGAATTACTTCAAATTGTCTTGTGCATCTTTGGGTGAAGAAATCTCCCACCCCCCAAAGGTGTTTCCAAATTCTGTTGCTATTCTAGAGTGTGATGAATTTGATTGGTTATAAGAGATATTTCAAATTGTCTGTGCTCCATGGCACAGCGACAGCTTGAAATTCAATCATTGCTGGCTGCAGGAATTACCATAATACATTTGGCTCGATTTTCCACACAATAATTTAAGACTTTGCTGCCTCTTCTTTATGCAAATCTATCCAACTAAATGACACCAAACTGGGGAACGCTTTTGCAAACTGATATCTTCCAATGAGAACATTGTGCTGCCTTGTGGTGATGAGTGGGTTGGGGAGGCTACAGCCCAAAAGACCCCAGTTCTGATTACAATTTGATTCCTATAGAGGACTAGTCCACACAGGTTTCAGATCTCATAGAATTTAGATGGTGACTTTCATATTCTTTTCATTGCACCTTATGAAATAGGAAATGTTGAGGGCCAGAGAAATGGTTCCATGCTTAAAAGCACTTGTTCTTGCAGAGGCCGTGGGTTCAATTCCCAGCATTCACATGGCAGTTCACAACTGTCCATAACTTCAGTTCCAAAATGCATTTGATATACAACATACAAGTGAGCAAAACATTGGTGGCACATAAAATATAAATATTTATTTTTATCAGATAGTTAATGTATTTACATTTCAAATGTTATCCCCTTTCCCTGTTCTCCCCACTCCCATCCCCCTGCCCCCTGCTTCTATGAAGATGCTCCCACTCCTACCCACCCACTCCAACCTCAACACATTGGCATTGCCCTACACTGGGGGAACAAGCCTTCACAGGATCAAGGGCTTCTCCTCCTATTGATGCCAAACAATGCCAATGCCATCCTTTGCTATATATGTGGCTGAATCCATGGGTCCCTTCATGTGTACTCTTTGGTTGGTGGTTTAGTTCCTTGAAGCTCTGGGGCATCTGGTGGTTGATATTGTTCTTCCTATGGGGTTGCAAACCCCTTCAATTCCTTCAGTCCTTTCTTTAACTCCTCCCCAGGGGTCCACATGCTCAGTCTGATGGTTAGCTGCAAGCATTTTAATCTGTATCAGCAAGGCTCTGGCAGAGCCTCTCAGGAGACATCCATATCAGGCTCCTGTCAGCAAGCACTTCTTGGTATCAACAATAGTGTTGAGTTTAGTGGCTGCATATGGCGTGGGTCCCCAGGTAGGGCAGTCTCTGGATGGCCTTTCCTTGAGTTTCTGCTCTATTGTTTGTCCCTGTATTTCCTCCTCTGAATATTTTGTTCCCCCTACTAAGAAGGACTGATGCATTCACATTTTGGTCTTCCTTCGTGAGCTTCATATGCTCTGTGAATTGTATCTTGGACATTCTGAGCTTTTGGGCTAATATCCACTTATCAGTGAGGGCATACCATGTATGTTTTTCTGTGACTGGGTTACCTCACTCGGGATGACATTTTCCAGTTCCATCCATTTGCGTATGGATTTCATAAAGTCATTTTTTTTGATAGCTGAGTAGTATTCCATTGTGTAGATGTACCACATTTTCTGTATCCATTCCTCTGTTGAAGGGCATCTGGGATCTTTCCAGCTTCTGGCTATTATAAATAAGGCTGTGATGAACATAGTGGAACATGTGTCCTTGTTATCCAAGAGGTGGTAGCACATAGCTTTGATTCTAGCACTATGCAGGCAGAGGCAGGTGGATCTTTGTGAGTTCAAGGCCAACCTGGTCTATATAGAGAGTTCCAGGACAGCTGGGCCTACACAGTGAAACCCTGTCTCAAAAAAGGGGGGTGGTGTTTTATTGTGACTCTTCTCATCTCCTATAGCTACCAGCTCTACCAAGTACATTCGGGCTGCCAATAATCACATCTTGCCTTGACTTTAGTTACATCTGGCTAAGAACCAATGAGAAGGATAAAATTATCCAAACTCTACCAAAGGAATTAGAGTTCAGACTGCAGTTTCTTAATTCTCTGTCAAGAACTCTACAGTCCATCCTGCCGTGGAAAATTTCAGGTCTATATCTCTATTGCACATGACTTAAACTGTTCTTACCACATGTCCCCAGTCCCTTTCCTTGCTGGACCTCACTGCTTTTATCTGCACCATGGAAATAATAGGCAACAGCTTTGTTTCTTTATGTGAACAATCAGAGCATAAACCTGTGGGTCCTGAACCAGGATGAAGAGAGGAAGAAGCAATCAGGGCTTGTCTCAGAAACTATGTGTCACAACCTCCTTTGACTCCAAGTCTCCATTAAAAGAAATAAAATAACCTTTCCGGTTTGGGAAATCTTGCTCTAACCCATAAGTTTTAAGGCCTCTGAGAAGTGGGACAGCATATCCGCTTTGCAACCTCTCATGCCTTATAGGGCTAGAAAGACCTAAGTGACTGACTAGTCAAGTGAGGGAATTGTTGGCCTGGAGAAATTTCCGAGTTCCGGGGGATCTAACTCTAGTGGGGAAGGGGGTGACTGCCACTCAGCCCTGGGCAGATTGGCAGGCTGGGCTGAGCCTGCATGTTCTGGAAAGGCCAGTAATGATGTCATGGGACTCTTTGGGCTGCAACAACAGGAAACCACTGAATGTTTACATTGGCTCCCAGAGCCTAGCCGGCCTGTTTTTTCTTTACTTCCTCAGTCTATCTGTTTCCTCTGATTCAAATACTATGAAGAGTGGCTCACTACCCAGGCTAGGAAAAGCGGAAGGGAGGCCCAAAAAGAAAGCCTCCTTCCCAGTCTAGAGAGCCAGATGATTGGGAGGGGAAGGCTGGATTTACCCTATCTGGGGCCCTGCCAAGGGTAGCACTTAGAGCAGGGGAAGCCAAGCAAATGGTATGTGCTTAGAGTACTCCAAAAGCAACTTCAGAATTCTCCTTTGGAACCAAGTTCTAAACTTAGATCCATCTTTATATCTCCAAATCATGTCACTATGTCTTGCTTATAAAATTTACTTGAATCTATTTTAGCCAACTCTGCACTTGAGTTCAAAGTGTTACATTATGCTCTCTGCGGATCTGTTTAGGGATGTGATAACAAGATGGAAACTAGGGATAGGGATGTAATTCAGCTGTTAAGAGTGCTTTACTAGCACACCTGAAGCTCTGGATTCATCCCCCAGTACCACACAAAATGAAGTGTGGAGGTGCATGCTTGTAATCACAGAACTCACCAGGTGGAGGCAGGAGGATCAAGAATTCACAGTCATTTTTGGCTACATCGTAATTTTGGGGCCAGCTTGGGCCACATGAGACCTTGTCTGTAGGCATAATATTTTTGCAGCCTATTTTTAATAAGGGTTCAACCTCTCCTCTAGTCCATCACCCAGAAGGGTTAGTAGAAAAGTTATTAGGATATGGGGGAAGTGGACCTGTTCAGCAATAGTTCCTTGAAGGTGAGCTCCATCTTCTTTGGCAGCAATTCGGTTCCATAGAAAACACCAAATACAATTCAGCAGCTGCAGACCAGTCCTCTAGGTAGGCAGACACCAGCAGGAACCAGCATTTACAGTCCAGTCCTTTCAGCAAACAGACAACAGACATAATTTGACAGCTATAGTCCAATCCTTTCAGCCTAAGACAAGGTTGCAGGAGCAACAAGCTGCTGCAGGAACCCTATAGCAGGTCTTAGGTGACCTCTCAAGAGAGGCATTACCACAAGTTGAGCTCAACAATGCTATGTAAGGTGAACCAATACCTGCCTCTTTAGCAAAGAATAGCAAGGCAGAGCAAACCAAACCAATACTCAGTGTCTGTCTCCAACTGTCTGTGGGGTCATATTTATAATCCTTCGTCACAGGTCCTTCCATGTATTTGCTATATCAAGACATCCTTTCACCCGTGTTCCCTAGCAAAACACCATTTGACACAATTAACTTTCCAAAGAACTACAAAGTTTCCACTTTACTTGTCTATCCCCCCAAAAAGATGCAAAATGTACTTCTTTCCTTCCAGGAATTGACAATACCTTAATGCAATGGTAGTGAGCTTTCTGTCTCCTGACCTGTTACTTTCATCCACATTTTTGTCCCAGTTCTAGATCCCGCATTATTTCCCATTTTCAGACATCAGCTGCTCCTTCAGAAGTGTTTAATTGGGTTTCAGTTCCAGAGAGTCCATTATGGCACAACAAAGGCAGGGCAACAGGAATAGCTGATAGCTCACATCTCAAACTACCAGAAGGAATCAGAAAAGCACACTGGGAAAGACATGAGTCTTTGAAACCTCAAGCCTGCCTGTAGGGACACACTAACTCCAAGAAGGGAACATCAGTGCTGGTTAATTTTCTGTGAACTTGATATAAGGTTGAGTTGTCTCAATGAAGGAAAGCACAGTTGAGGAAATGACCTCTGTCTTAGTTAGGGTTTACTGCTGTGAACAGACACCATGACCAAGGCAAGTGTTATAAATAACAACATTTAATTGGGGCTGGCTTACAGGTTCAGAGATTAAGTCTATTATCATCAAGGCAGGAACATGGCAGCATTCAGGTAGGTATGGTGCAGGAAGAACTGAGAGTTCTACATTTTCATCTGAAGGAAGCCAGGAACAGACTGGGCAGCTAGGAGGAGGGTTCTCTCAGCCTAACCCTACAGTGATACACTTCCTCCAACAAGGCCACACCTTCTAATAGTCCTACTCCGTGGGCCAAGCATGTGCAAACCATCACAACCTCTCCCAGTGACACACTTCCTCCAACAGTAGTATGCCTTCTAACCCTTCCTAAACAATTCCATTAAGTGGGGCCAAGTATTCTAATATATGAACCTATGGGGACATTCTCATTCAGAAGACCACAGATCATTTCATTCTGTAGATTCTGTAGGTTAACAGAGTGAAATATATCTGCTTTGCTGGAAAGAACATTTGGATGGAATTCCAGGTGTCAATTATTTTTCTACTTTGTGAAGTCTTAGCCAGGAAATCTACTTTTGTCAATATTCTTAAGTGTTGTCCTCATGTCTTATTTTGGCTCCAATATAGCTTTGCTTAGATTTCCTTGGCTACTTGAAGTCTGTTGTGCTCTTGCATAGATTTTGAGATATTTTCTCTAGTTATGCAAAATTATTCTTGGTATTACTTACTAAGCTGGGTGGTGGCAGCACACACTTTTAATCCTAGCACTCAGGAGGCAACATTGAGCAGAGTGCTTTGAGTTTGAGGCCAGCCTTGGTGACAGAACTAGTTCTAAGACAGCCAAGGGTAGACAAACAACCTGTCAAAAACACAGAAACAAACAACAACAAAAAGTCACTCATTGCTACACCAAGGCCTAAATTTCCTTTTTACATAGTAGTGTTTTGTTTTTATAAAATTAGATGCTGTTCAACAGTCTCTTAACGGTTCTCCTGTTTTCAAATTTTCCCCTTCCATGCCTCCTCCATATCATTCTAGAGTTGCTCTAAATCACCCTTTCAGCTTCATGTTATCCAATCAAGTCTTATGGAGAGTAGAAGGGAGGTTGGAGTGTGGGTTTGGGTTTGAATGCATGTTATCACTCACCATTGGCCATTAACAGTTGGCTCAATTTTCCAAATCCTTATTTCTCTACTCTCATCTTCTTCATTGGCCAAATGAACCTCAGTGGACTTTTTCCCAAGCTCATTGCTACCATCTCTCATTACTTATTGCTCAATTCCTATCTTCTTCTAAGCTCATATAGTGATTGACCCTAAGAAATTGTCTCTCATATCCAAAACCAGGAAATTTCCTATGTGTCACTGTCATAGCAACCTACAATCATCTTTAAGCCCACGTTCAGTGACTGGTACATGTAACTTTAATTTTTTCAAACCTTATTTTTAATTAAGGTTCTTAAATGTTTTAACCTCTAGCCCACCACCCACCAGAGGTAGTGAAAAAGAAAGGATATGGAGGAAGTGGATCTGTTTAGAAATGATTCTTTGGAGCAACTCCCATCTGTGTCTTCTGGAAATCAGCAGTTCAAGTTCACAGGTCAGCAGCAGCAGTTTGATCCACATGCAAACATTTCACAGATAACACCAGCACTCCAGTTTGGTAGAGTTGGGGTGGCAAACAAGAATTAGCAGTGATGGCACGACCTAGCAGAGAGACGGCCAGGTCTCAGCCTCAGCTCGATTCAGCAGGTGGGCTCAACAGAAACACCAGAAGTTCTTGGCTGTGTCTTTCTCAGGGAAGTGAAAGTCAGTAGAGATGCGAGACCCACAAGCATCACACAGCTAACTCTATAAGCAAGCCAAGCTCTGTCTCCATCACTCAGTGGAGTCCTGTTTATACCGTCCAAACACCGCATGTCCTCCACGTACCTTGCTTCAGCACGGGTTTTGCCTCAGCACAGGTCTTCACAGCATGTGCATTCAATCAGTCTGTGTCCACAGCGGTAAGAAATTGCAGTATTCCACCAGAGGATTTTGGTGAGTTTCTCTCTATGGAGTACTGACAAATGTAGCTCAACTACACAATGTATGGTGGACCAACACATGTGTGTCATTAGCAAAGAATCCTTCATCATGTGTCCTTTCACATGCTTGCTTCAGCAGAACATCCTCTCTCCTGTGTCTGCTTCAGCAAAATGTTCCTTCAGGAGTCTGCTTTAGCCTTTCACATCTGTGTCCACTTTAATGAAATGTTCCTTCACATGTTTGCAAAACATTATCCAACTGACTTTTCAAAGAACCCTTCAGTTTCCACCTCAGGTATGATTGTCAATTTAATAATTAGGTTGTGGGGGTTGGGGATTTAGCTCAGTGGTAGAGCGTTTGCCTAGGAAGCGCAAGGCCCTGGGTTCGGTCCCCAGCTCCGAAAAAAAGAACCAAAAAAAATAATTAGGTTGTGGCTTCATGAAGGCTGTTTCTGTTTGTCTTAGAACTCTATCTTAGATGTCTAATACAGTTCCTAGAATATTGTACTAATTTATTTCTCCATTTCCACACACAAAAATAAAACACTATTTTTTCAGCCAGTGTATCTGGATCATGAGGTTGCCAAAAAGGCTTAGGAGCCCTTTGCTTACCAGGCTTCACACACCTGTGGTCATATTCATGGAGAACCGTAAGAATCCAAGGCCATCCTGGGCTACATAATAATTTCAAAGCCAACCTAGCTATATATGTATACCCTATCTCAGAAAAAGCAAAGAAAATAAAATTTAGAACTTTAAAAAGTGCTAGCATTCATCCCCCTCTTTGCTCTATGGCTGTCTACATGATGTAACCAGCTGCTTCCCACTCCCACCACCACCACAATTCCACACCATAATGGATTGAAATCAGAAGCCAAAATAAATCCACCTCCCCCACTTTCCTTCTCTTGAAAAATTTGCCTTCTAATGGGACACATGCTGGGTATGATTCTAAGCTTGAGAAGACCTGTATGAAGCAGTTCACTCATTTATTCAACAAGCTCCCATTAAATATTTTCAAAGGATAAGGTACATACCTCATCCAATATTTAAAACAACCCTGTGTGAGACATGGCATCATTAGCCTCACTTTTCTAAGACAGAGTTACCAAAATCTAAAAAAAAAAAAAAAAAAAAATTGGTAACTTTCCTTTTGTCAGAGAGCTAACAAGGAGTTAAGTTCAGGTAGTTTGACTACATAGACAATTTACTCATTATATTGTAACATAGTGCTTTTGACAGGGCCTAAAATAGTACATAGAAACTCCTGCAGGCTTCCTAACCTAGAGGGAAATATTGGAAAAATACAGCCGCACAGGCAGCTCTCAGACTTGACAAAATTGATATAGCCTGTTTGTACTCTCAATCTTTTTGGTGATAGAGTAGGCCACATATCTGGTTTCTCCTTTATAGATGGGAAAACCAGGGACATGGAGTAACCTAAAAGCACATTGACAGTAAAGAATGATCCTGATGTCTTTATACCCAAGAGATGATGCAATAGTGTAGTGAGGCACTATGAATGGAAAGTGGAGTGGTGGCCACAGAACAAGTAATCAATCATTACTATTAAACTTGGATTCCCAGGGACGGTGCTCTGTTTATACCTTTATCTAACCACAAGGGGAGGGTCTTTGTTTTTCACTAACCTCTAATTTTTCTTTATTATGGGCAGAATGTTTGGAAAACAGGAGGCAGGGGAAAAGGCTCTGCAGATAAACTTTTCCAATTATAAAAATCAAGTATAAAAATCTGAAAAATCAGGCATAACAACTACCTTAGTTACTCTAATTTGTCTTAAGACACTGTGACCAAGACAATTTTTAAAAGAAACTATTTAATCAGGGGCTTACAGTGTCAGAAGGTTAGAGCACATGACCATCTTGGTGGGTAGCATGAGAGCAGGCATGCGGGCACGCCCCTGGAAGCTCACAACTTTTTTTTTTTAATATTTATTTATTTATTTAATGTGAGTCTTCAGACACACCAGAAGAGGGCATCAGATCCCATTACAGATGGTTGTGAGCCACCATGTGGTTGCTGGGATTTGAACTCAGGACCTCTGCAAGAGCAGTCAGTGCTCCTAACCACTGAGCCATCTCTCCAGCCCGGAAGCTCACATGTTGAGCCACAAGCAAGAAGCGGAGATGGAGAGCACTAGGAATGTAGTTGGCTTTTGAAATCTCAAAGCTCATCTCAAGGGACACATCTTCTTCAACAAAGCCACACCTCCTAATCCTCCCCAAATCCAGACCCCCACATGTATTCAAATATAAGCTTCACTTATCCCATCACAGTAACGTATACATGTAATCCTAGCACCTGGATGGCCGAGACAAGAGGGTCACAAATTTGAGGCCAATCTGGGGCTACATAGTAATGTCATGGTTAAAACATAAACATTTTTAAAAAGAAAAAGAAACAGAAACATGACACCTAACAATGAAATGGGAGCAGGCTACAAAGCCAAGTGGAAAAGAATGTAACCCTCAGAGACTGAATTTATTTCAAGTACATGGCATAGCTCTTCCTGCATAAGCAACTCTGTACAGTAGTTCAGATAACATATCACAGAATAGAGGAGAAAGATAAGAGAGTAGGAAAATTAACAATGTTTGGTTAGAGCCTAACTGAGGTCTGTCAGTGGGGATGAGATTATGTAGCATCTGTATATGAGTGGAATAAAGACAGGTTGGCATGGAAACAGGTCCGGCTTGGGTGAAGAAGACAAGGAGAATATAACAGATTTAGTGAAGAATTGCTGTTCCCATTGCATTGTTGGACCATAGTTGTAACTGTTTACCCCTAAGAAGTTGTGTTTATATTTGAATAAATGGGGAGAATTCATGGCTTTTCATATGAATGGCCAGGGATTATATGTGTATGTGAAGTGATGGGGAAGTCAGTATTCTTGTAAAGTTGGTTGTGAGCCACGATGTAGGCACTGGGAATAGAACTCTGCTCCTCCAGAAGAGCAGTCAGTGCTCTTGACCATTGAGCCACCTCTCTAATCCCATTTTGTGTGTGTGTGTGTGTGTGTGTGTGTGTGTGTGTGTGTGTGAGAGAGAGAGAGAGAGAGAGAGAGAGAGAGAGAGAGAGAGAGTTTTACAAAGTGTTGTTGTAAAAATATAAAAATAAAAGAGTATGGTTGTCTTTTATCCCGCTAGGTCCGCACCGCGGTGCCCCAAGATATCTGCTAGATATCTTGGCGGAAACACAGCTCAGCCGCACACTTTCCTACACTCAAACCCTCACATAAAAGAACACACAACACAACAATCTTTGACCCAATTGGTAAGATATAATTGCCCACTTAAACATACAAAGCCCGGTACCATCCATCCCTTGAGAACATTAATAACAACCTGTAAACACACAGAGCAGAATCTTAACATCACCTGCCATCTTGTCCTGTCATGGCTTCTCTCCCTCTCTCCCTCCTGTCTCTTCCTCTCTCCCTTAGTCTCCTCCTCTTCCTTCAAACTTCTCTCCCGCCCATCCTTCCTTCTCCTCCAATGACAGGCCTCCTTCTATCCTGTACCTGCCCCTCACCAGTACTTTACAAATTCAATGGAGAGGTGGTTCTGGTGAAGCCACTTGAGTTCTGAGTCCTTGACTAGGCAGCTGTCCTTGGGGCAGTGGAATTAGCATCAAAATACAGTAACTTCAGGGCAAACCACAACAACAAAGATTTATTTTTGTTATGTGTATAGGTGTTTTGCCTGAATATATGTATATGTATCACATACTCATACGTGTGTGGTGTTCATGGAGGCCAGATAAGGGTTTCAAATGTCCTGGAATTGACGTTACAGTTACGTGCTGGCATGTGGGTGCTGGGACTTAAACCTGGGTCCTCTGGGAGGGCAGCAGGTACTTCCTGTTTGTTTTGTTTTGTTTTGCTTTTGAGACAGGGTTTATGTTACCTGGGATGGCTTTGAACTTGATGTACACTTGAGGAGACCTTGAGATTGTTATCTTTCTGCCTCTACCCATCAACTGCTGAGATGACAGCATATACCACCGTGCCCTAGAATATGTATTTTCATGTCATTGAGTGTAGTGATCCATGTGTTTCTATTAGGTTACCTGGTTTATTGTGCCATTCAAATCCTTTATTTCCCCTGGATGTGGTGGCGTACACCTATAATCTCGGCACTTTAGACATAGAAGCACAAGAAGTTTAAAGCCAGTCTCAGCTAGCAAAGTAAATCCCGACCCTATTGTGGAGGACTTGTCTCCTAAATAAAATCTTGTATTTCCGTATTTATTTTTTGTCTACATGTTCTATTATTGAAAGTAGGATATTGCCTCTTTAGTGATGATGAGGACAGGAAGTGCCTGCCCTGCTAAGAATATCATCAGACCCTATTGACCTTTTCAACTCCTTTGAATCTTCAAGCTCCTTAATAAAATAATTCAATGTCAAAGAAAATAGAGAGTTTAGTCTTCCATTATTAATATTTTAGAACTGAGTGAGCCTCCTGTCAAGTTTGTCAGTTTGTTTTATATTGGAGGGATTTAATTAGTACATTTAGATATGATTATAAATTCTATGTATTCTTTGGTTAAGTTTTTGAAAGATGGTCTCATATAGTTCAGGTTGGCCTTGAATTCATTATACACCATGGAACTCCTGATCATTCTGTCTTCACCTCCCAAGTGTATGTTATTTATCAATTGCTCATTTTTACTTACCAACAATACTTTTATTCTTTATCTGTCATAGTTTGTTTTGATCTGTTTATGTTTTTTGAGGCAAAGACATATGTTGTAGCCTGGGCTAGAGTCAAACTCATAATATTCCTGCTTCAGCCTCATAAGTGCAGGATACAAACATATCCCATCATATGCAGCATTATATTTTTATTAATAGTAAAAATTATAGTATATAATCTAGTATATAATTGGATGTGGATGTTGCTGAATTCTGTCGCTGGCAGAATTCCCGAATAGTGTGATGGTAGCTTTAACTTTGACATAACCTAGAATCATTTACAAAGAGTTACCATGAAGAACTGTTTACAACAGGCAGGCCTTTGGGCATGTCTGTGGGTGATTGTCTTAATTGCCCTGATTGATGTAGGAAAATTCAACTTAAATGTAGATGGCATCTTCTGGTAGTATCCCAGATAAAAGAACATGGAAAGGGGTTGGGGATTTGGCTCAGTGGTAGAGCCCTTGCCTAGCAAGTGCAAGGCCCTGGGTTCGGTCCCCAGCTCCGAAAAAAAGAAAAGAAAAAAAAAGAATTGGAAAAATATTTGCCTTCTTTTATTTCTGCTTCCTTGCCATTACTCTCACTGTTGAATTCATCTACCATTTGCTGCTGTTGCTGATTCCTTCGCTGATCTCAAATCAAATCCATCTTCTTTGGATTTCCAACATGGACTGAAGAGCAGACGCTTTACAGGAACTGTTCAGGGCTTTTTTTCCAGAATGGAGCTGCTGAGGTACTCAGCTTCATGGACTGAACACCTAGCAGTTTCTCAGGTTCTTTGAAATAGCCACTGTTGTACTAACTGTATCAGTTCTGTTCTTCTACAGAAGCCTTGCTAGGAGCCTTTGGTTGCCTGCCAGTGAGTGAAGGACCCACCTCCTTGATACTGAATATGCCATACTCTACAGACATAGGACTTGGAGGAATCAAGCTGGAACAGACCTGAAATCCTCCTTCAGGGCCAGCCCTCATAGTACTGGAAGGACCTTGCAATCTGCCAAGAAATAAGAATAATCAGTAGCCTTACCTAGCTGCAGAACCTATGAACCACAAAGATGACCAGAATCACAAGATATTCAGAATGGTGCGATTGTGGCATTTATCTTCTGGGAGTAACTAAGAGCCCACTCAAAAGACAGAAATTCATGCCTTCTACTGTGGTTCTTAGTGGAGAACCTACTACTACCATGTTACTAGGCTATCATAATTTTTAACTGCATTCCAAATACGTATCTCT